>NC_135540.1:21856848-22158376 GCF_045843805.1 Urocitellus parryii
ATTGGTTTCTTTTTACTCTGTGAAAATAAGGAAAAATATATTTATTTTGTTAAGAAAAGTCTTGAAAGTGTACTTTAAAACTAGTTATTATGTTATTGCAGACTAATACCTTATTAGTCATTTAATGTGAATAGCCACGTATCAAGGACTTACAGAAGCCTTCTACCACACTGATATGTCTGGAGTGACTGACTGAATCGTTAGAATTTTATGATCATCTTTTACCTGAACAAAAAGATGCAGTCTTGGACCTTTTCAGTGTAAATAATATAGTTCATCAAGTAGACATAAAGTTTTAGATAATGAAGAATTACAAGGTCTTTAAACATCTTTTTAAAACACTTTCAAGTAAAGTTAATGATTCTTAGGAAAGACTAAATGAAAGGTTGCTGTCACAAGCACCAGGCCACAGAGCCCGCACCCTCACCAAGGAAATATTATAAACCTAAGCGAAGCTCATTCCCAGATCTGATGGACACTAAGCTAACACGGTGCCAAGAGAAACATTTCTCCCTCACTGCCTGAAGAGTCCTTCCTATGTACATGGGAGGAAGTCGTTTGCCAGATGTTGCTGTTTATTTTTCAAGTCTCCCTTTGACTTACGCTTGTTTTCTCTTGAACTCCCCCAACTTCTCCCATATACCACGTGGAGAAAAAGTCCAACTCTGCAAACCTTGCTGATGAAGTCGCTAGCGGTTCCAATTAATACAACAGTCTCCACATATGTTCTTGTTTATGCATCCAGCCTAATTGCTGATGGAGGGTGAATGATTAGGCCCCCCACTCAAGGCTAACTGGATATCCATCAGTACAACAGACCATTGTACAACTTGGCATCAAAATGACATCTTGGCTGGAAACTCTCTTTTGTGATTGCAACAGGCCTATTAATGATAAATCAAGAGAAAAATAAAGAGAAGTCAAACTGAAAAGGAAAGATTGTGTGTGTGCATGTGTGTGCGTGTGTTTTAAAGACCTTTGAGGTCTAGATCTCCCAAAAGACCACACGGTGGAATGTCAGAGGTTACACTTTACCAAACAGGGCTCAAGAAGGAATTTCTCTGCAGTTCTGTTTTCCTCCTCCAGACAGAGAATCAGACTGGCTGATTCAGCAATAGGGTATGGACTGATCAATAGCTGTGGTATATGGACTTTGCTACCTTTAGGCTCAAAATCGCACTGGCTCCTGTAGGCCACCATGCCCGCAGGGGTCTCTTGCTCACCACACCTCCCTGCCTCCTTATCCAAAGCCAATGACTCTTGTGCTGGGGGTGGCTCTACATCTGTGTTCAGCGTGAGCCATCACATTCTGCTCTGATTCCCACTGACTTTTCCCATCTATTTTTTGTTTTCTGGGTTTATCCCCAAACTAGGAATCTGGGGTGACAGATAGTGGGGCCAGGAAAACAGAGTGGAAGTTCAATCAGCTAAGAATAGTCTACATCGGAGCTTAGTGGGTCTAAGTTTTCAAAGTTTACATTAAGAAATTGAGAGGGCTTCCATGTACTCATCTCTGAGTATATTTGATAATATTTATAACTTAGGAAAATATACATGTGACCCTTTGTAGTATTCCTAAAGTATATTCTTACACCCAGACAATGGCCCTGGGCATATCGGGGGGTGTTCAATTGTCAATTAATGGATGGGTAGATGAATACATAGTAATTCCTTGTGTAAGAGGCTGAGAAGATATTCTTGTATTTTTGTTAAAGTATTCAAATGTTAGGCTAGTTAGTAGGACTTGCTCCTTCCAAAAGTTTCATCAAAATTTCTCACTCAAAATTAAACAAAAATTGACTCCCTATGACTACAGATCTTAAGAATCCTTTGGCTCCTGTTAGCCTATTTGACTAAGGGTTGAAAATATCAAACATGATCATTTATTTGTTTTTAACCTAGTGTTTTACACTCAGTATGTTTTAAAATACACTCTTTTCAATTCAATAACAAACCTGACTTTGTTGTGGTTTAGCACAGGGTTCTCAAATTATCAGTGGTGGAAGATCAGATTATTTTTAAATTTTCAATCCAAAGTATACAGGTATTTTAATTACATAAAACAGAAAGGAATTAGTAGAAAAAGAAAATAAAAACAAAAGACCTAGAAAATATAAGCTCCACTGTTTTATCATTACATTCAACAGACATTAAATTATTCTTCATGTTTCTTTCAATTCTACTAAAAGTTTCTAAACACTCTTAATTTTTTAAACTAATCAGTCACAAACTGCCCACAATCAGTCCATATAGGAGTACTAATCTTAGATCACACTAAGAATCTTATTGGTTTAGGTTCAACTTTCTTCTTTTGTTCTGAATTACTCAGACTTAGGGCAGTAACTCAAAGTATTGTGTTTCATATTTCTTCCTTCCCATAACAATTAGCAGAACAATCTTTGTGACACTGAAGTTCATTTCTAGTATTTTTCAACATTAAAGAAGTCATTTTTAATCATCATATCCTTCATGTTTTAAAATAATGAAGATTAAAATATTTGTCAAAAGTTGGGAATAAAGGTCACTAAGAAAAACTCTCTTGTTCAGAAAAAGTGATTATTCTCACTTAAACATATCTCTGTTTCCCCCATTGAATTGTGTGACTCCTAGTGTATTACTTTAAAGTATTTTTTTGTAAGAGAAGAACTGAGAGAGGGAAGACAGGGCCTTATATGTTTTCTCTGCTGTCTCTCTGCCTTACATACATTGACTTGTGCACACTTGCAAGACACATAATATAAGTTTTTTTCTTAAGGGAAGTATGTGGCTTGGTTACCAGATCTACTTTATTCATGCCCTTACCAAGATAATTTTTAATCATGAAATTGGGCAAGTTGTTCACTCTTCTATGTCCAGATTTCACAGTACATTCTCCAAAAATATTTCTGGGACTTCCAAGGCAAAAGGAACATGAACCTTAGTGCAAAAAATATGGAATTTGAGATCAGAGGCCATGGGAAACCACATTGTGCTGCTGGTTTTTAGCTGCATTTCCTGGTAGTTTCTCCTTGTCTTTAAAATACAGATAATGATACATGCCCAAAGAGGGGTATTGTAAGAAATATATGTCACCCACATACCTGAAAAACATTTTTGTAAATTTATAAATTTTTAAGTATTTTTTTAAAGATCACATGGAAATAAATACCCCACATTTTCAAAGTTAATTTGAGGACAAAACTATAAGGGCATCATTTAATATAACAAAAGAAATATACATGCACCTTACAACCAGCTTAGCTTTGGCCTCAACTGCACAGATCTCAAGGCTGAATATTCTACGAAGAACCTGCCAATCAGCAATGGGAAGCATGTCACATTTCCCTCCATTCCCCACCTAGTAAGGAGTCAGAAAATTCAAACTTCTTTCCAACTAACCAAAATAATTGTTCTGTGATAAGGAATTCTTTTTCTGAAGAAGCAATAAGTAGAGCAGCTCCTCAACAATGCTACAAAACACACACACACACACACACACACACACACAGAAAGCATGAATACATGTCCAATCTTTCCTTCTCTTTAATGGAAAAGAGATGCCCAAAGAAGAGAGAGAGCTATTTCCTACAAGATCTCCTGTTTGAATCTTTGCATTTTTGGAAACATCCTTTCCCAAAGCCACTTTCCACTCTCTAGGGCAAACAGCATGTGGTTATTGTCTGCAACCTGATGTTCAAGTGATTTATATTGGGGAGAGGGCCTTGCCCCAGTATTGAAGACATCTGAATTTCTCTGGTGATCCAATTGCCAATGCATGTTGGCTTTGGCAGGACAGACATATGGAAAAGTGTTCTCATGTTCGTTCTTTGGCTCTTACCCTTTGCATGTCAGATGAAACAGCAATGCAGAACTAAGACTGTTCTAGACCAAAGAAGACTCTGAATGTAGCTGAGCTTTTTAGAGTCAGAGCCATGGTGAGAGGGGAGTTCTTCTGCAAGGCTGGAGATGTGCATTCTAGATTCTACTGTTTTTCAGTAGGACAAGTTACTCAGCTCCCTGAGTCTCAGTCAGTCAACCTATGAATAGAAGAATTTAGCCAAGATTAAAATTTGACGATCATTATTTAAATAGAGCATCTCAAATTAATATCTTCAACAGCTTTCAATATTTACATCAAGAAAGGGTTTTACTGAAAAACTATCTTCTATTGTCTGAACCAGGATTGGAAAGTGAAGTTACTTAAAGTGAGGAGCCATCTTGATGATTTAGTTATCCATTAAATATGAGTCTCTAAACTTCCAACGAAGTTGGGTGAACTAAAACATTATTTTTATTTACATACCTCGTTTCCTCTCTATTTCTCTCATCCACTTATAGAATGAGGAATTATTTTTCCAATTATTTTTTGCTTTGGGAAAGCAAAAGGGAATTCAATAATAACAGTCTGCTTAATTTAAAAGGGAAAGTATTGAAATAATTTTTGTTTACATTGGTAGAGTGATATCATATCTACTAACCAAAATTTAAAAACAAAGTAGAAAAAAAGGGACTTGCCAAAGATTTTAGCACTCATCATCAACTATGATATAGTAATTCCCTTCAGGCACCGTCTAGGCATAATTTTTTTAGAAGGGAGAGATTCAAGATGATGGAATGGGAAAAGTTTGCATTTCCGGTTGCTCAGGAGCTTGGGATTTGAGTAGCAAGTGCACTTATCTCAGCAAGAATGGTTAAAGATGGAATTCACTGAAATCAATATCAGACAGCCAAAGGCTCTTAGAGACCCAGAAAACTGAGTGCTTTAAGCAAAGGACAAGAAAGAGTACACTGGAGGCAAGCCGGTGGCAGTGGCAGCAGTGATGCCAGTTCACACAAACACAGAGAAACACAACAGACAAATATGGCATAGAAAACAGTCAGAATTTAGGCGAACCAGAGACTGCACAGCGAGCTGGTGCCTGAAAGTTCTCTGTATACTCAACTGGCAAGTAGAGAACTGAGGCAGGAGCCATCTCAAGGAGGCCATGCTGCAGCTTGCTGCTGCAGGAGCCTGGCTGATCATAGCAAATATTGCCATAAAGAACCTACTGTGTGGCACCTACTGTGTGGCCTAGGATGTACCTAGAAGAATATGAGTGAAACAGGCACAGAGAAGATTATACACTGAGGGATTCAAAAGTCAGCAATATGGAGGGGAATGCAACTTGCTTTCCCTTTAAGTCTGGTGACTAACATCACTATTGAATAGGGTTGGAAAACTGAAAAGGTGGACATAATTACATTTGGAGACTGAGCCTGGGAAGGCCACATTCATGGGTGATGGAGTATGTGATACCTATGTAGTGTTGTCCTGTGAACAGAAATCTCAGGAGATTCCTGAGATCCAGACACCCAGCAGAGATCAGAAACTGCCTGGCCATAGGGGGGTGCTGATCTCATTTCTCCAGTACATAAAAATTCACAACAACCTGTTATAATAGAACACTTTGCCAGAGAAGGTTGTATTCTAAAAAGGTCCACTGCAAGAGTGGAAGAGAAATCCACTCCAACAAATGCACAAAACTCAACACAGAAATACAATAAATATAAAAAAACAAGGTAACATGACAACCCCTAAAGTTTATAACTTACTACTGACTGACCCTAAATATATTGAAACAAATGAAATATCAGATAAGGAATTCAAAAGAATGATTATCAAAATGATTAATGGATTCCAAGAGAACACAAAAAAACTGAATAAATTAAGAAAGTTAGTATAGTATATGAATGAGAAATTCAATAAGGAGAGAGATATTGAAAAAGAACCAACATAAACCTTGAAAATGAAAAGCACAATAAATCAAATACAGTGTTCAATTGAAAGTCTCTCTAATAGATTAAACCATGCAGATGACAGAATCTCAGAGTTGGAAGACAAAGTGGTCAGCCTTGAATATTTAGAGAGTATTAAACAAAAGAAAGTATCTATGACCGTAATATACATGTACTCTGGGATATCATTAAGAGCTCAAATTTAAGAATCTTTTGTATCAAAGAGAGATGTGAGATACAGGTCAATATCATGGTTAACCTCTTCAGGGAAAGAAAAACAGAAAATATTTCAAACCTTTGCAATGAACTGGACATCCTGGTACAGGAGGCATTCAAAACCCCAAATAGACAAGATTAAAAAAGAACTTCTTCATGATACATCATAATTAAAATTTCTAACATACAGAACAAGGATAGAACTTTAAAAGTCTCAGGAGAAAAAATCAGGTCATGTTTAGAGGCAAGTCAATCCAAATTGATTATGATTTCTCAGCAAATACTTTAAAATCCAGGAGGGCTTGGAATTATGTATTCCAAGTCCTAAAATAAAGTAACTGTCAACCAACATTGCTACACCCAGAAAAGTTATCCTCCAGAATTGAAGAATGTTGAATAAAAACCACCCAAGAGAAGCAGAAACTAAAATAATTCAATACAACTAAGCCATCACTACATAAATACTTAATGAAATACTACACACACAAGAACTCAAAAAAAAAAAAAAAAAAAAAACTTCAAATGAGGTTTGTCCAAACTCACAAATGGACAAACCTCATTTGAAGACTAGATAAACAAAAGAAAAATGGGACCAACATAATATTGTAAATAAAACAAAATGGCTGGAATTGATAAATATCTCTCTATAACACCTATTATAAACTATCTCAACTACCCAATTAAAATATTTAAGCTAGCACAATGGATTAAAAATCATGACCCAAATACATATGTTGTTTGCAAGGGACTTGCCTTACAGGCAAAGAGAGTCACAGACTGAAAATGAAAGGGCAGAAATTAATACACTGTGCAAATGGAGCCTTAAAACAAGCAGGAGTAGCTACGTTCACACATGCAACATAGTCAACTTTAAGCCAAAATTAATCAGAAGAGACAAAGAAGGTCACTTCATACTGGCAAAGGGAACAATCCTTTATGAAAACATACTTAAATAAACTGGAAAATGTAGAAGAAATTGATACAAAGAAAATATTATGAATCAAAGGGACTTAACAGATATAGAGTAGTTCTTTCAACAGCCAAATTCACTTTCTTCTCAAATGCTCATGGAACTTTCTTCCAAATAGATCAAATTCATGCCACAAAACAACTATTAGCAAATATTTTAAAAATCAGTACAATTCCTTGCATCTTATCAGTTCCTAATGAAATAAAATTAGAAATCAACACTATGTAAAATATATAATCAATCTATGTAAAATACATAAACGTGGGAATATTGAACAATATCCTTCTGAATGATGGATGAATGGTAGAAGAAATTAAGGGAGACAATTAAAAATTCTTGGAATCAAATGAGAATAATGATACAATATATCAGAACCTCTAGGATACTATGAAGATTGTTCTAAGAGTTTATAACTATTAGTACTGACATAAGAAAATCAGAAAGTTCCCAAATAATAGCCTCATTATGTCTTCCAAAACCCTAGAAAAACAAGAATAAACCAAATACAAAACCAGTAGAAGGAAGGAAATTTTTAAGATCAGAACCAAAATCAATAAAATAGGAGAATGAAAAAAAAAACAACAATAGAAAGAACTGGTTGGTTCTTTGAAAAAATAATCAAGATTGATAAAGCCTTACCCAAATGAATCAAAAGAAAAGAAGAAAAAAATCTGAAACTCATGAAGTTAGAAATGTAAAAGGAGAAATCACCACAGACTTCACAGAAATTCAGAGGATCATTATGAAACATACTTAAATAAATTGGGCAATGCAGAATAAATTGATACATTTGTAGACACATACAACCTGCCAAAATTGAACTAAGAGAATACAGAAAATCTGAGCAGACCAAAAAATGAGCAATGAGAAGAAACAGTAATAAAAAACCTTTTAACAAAGAAAAGCCCAGAACCAAATGGATTATCAGCTGAATTCTATCCAGCCTTTAAAGAAGAACTAATGTCAGGGGCTGGGGATATACCTCAGACCTCAGTTGGTAGAGGGCTTGCCTTGCATGCGCGAATTCCTGGGTTCAATCCCCAGCACTTCCAAAAAAAAAAAGAAGAAGAAGGAGGAGGAGGAGGAGGAGGAGGAGGAGGAGGAGGAGAACTTGTGTCAATGCTCTTCAAAATATTCGATGGATTAGAAAGGAGTGAAGCATTTTCAAATTCATTCTATGAAGTTAACATCATCCTGATACCAAAATCTAGGAAATAAAATTACAGAGCAATATCCCTGATGACAAGGATGTCCACTCTCATCACTTCTGTTCAATATAGTACTAGAAATTCTAGCCAGAGCAATTAGGCAAGAGATAGAAATGAAAAAGATAAAATAGGAAAGGAAGAAGAGAAATTTTACTTTTATGCTTCAAACATCCAAAAAGCTCCACCAGAAGACTACGAGAGCTCATAGACAAATTCCAAATTCATCAAAGTAGCAGGATGAAAAAATCACATACAAAAATCGATAACTTTCCTATACATCAATAATGAATCTGCTGAGAAAGAAATCAGTGAGATAATTCTACTCACAATAGCCAAAAACAAAACAAAGAAACAAAACCCTAGGAATAAATCTAACCAAGGAGTTGAAAGTTCTCTATAATGAAAACTACAGAACATAGAAAAAGGAAATTTAAGAAGACACCAGAAGATGGAAAGACTTTCCATGTTTATAAATAGGCAGAATTAAAATTGTTAAAATGGCCATGTTATCAAAAGCAACATACAGATTCAAAGAAATCCCTATCAAAATACAAATAGCATTCTTCACAGAACTAGAAAGAACTTTACTAAAATTCATTTGGAAAAACAAAAGACCCCAGAATAGCCAAAGCATTTCTAAGCAAAAAAAAAAAAAAGCAATGTGCTGTTGGCATCATGATATTTGATTGCCAATTATACTAAAGAGATGTAGTAACAAAAACTGTATGGTACTGACATAAAAACAATCACATACAACAATGGAACGGCAGAGAAAACAGAAACCACACCACATAGATATAGTCATTTGATCCTTGACGAAAGTACCAAAAGCATGTTGGAGAAAAGATAGCCTTTTAATCAAATGTACTGTGGAACCTGGTTGTCCATATGTAGAAGAATGAGACTAGATCCTTATCTCACACACTGCTCAAAAGTCAATTCAAAATGGATCAAAGACCTAGGAATTAGACAGAAATTTTGCAACTCCTAGAAGAAAATGTATCAATTCTCCAACACATAGGTGCAGACAACAATTTGCTCAGTAGAGCTACTAAAGCCCATAAAGGAAATGATACAAAGACTTAATTAATGAGATGACATCAAATTAAAAAGCTTCTGTACAGAAAAGGAAACAAGAATGTGAAGAGAAAGTCTGTGGACTGGGAGAAAATCTTTGCTAGCTACTCTCTGACAGAGGATTAATATCCAGAATATAAAAAGAACTCAAAAAACTTGAAAGAAAGAAAGAAAGAAAGAAAGAGCGAGAGAGAGAGAGAAGAAAAGAATGAATAAATGGGCAAATGAACTAAACAGTTCTTGAAAGAAGAAATACAAATAGCCAGCAAATATGTGAAAAAATATTTAATTACAGAAATGAAAATCAAAAGTACACTGAGATTTCATGTCATACCTTTCAAAAATGGCAGTCAACAAGAATACAAACAGTAATAAATGCTGAAGAAGATGTGAAGAAAAAGCAACACTTTTACACTCTTGTAAATTAGTACAGACACTATGGAAATAGTATGGAGGTTCCTCAAAAGACTAGCTATGGAACCACCATATGACCCAGCTATATCACATATTTAACCTAAGGAATCAAAGTCATCACCTAGAGTTGTCATGGCAGTAGGGACTTGAAAGTCTGATGTCATCTGCTATCAGTCAAAAGTCAAGACATGGACCTGGGCTGGGGAAACTTTTCTAGGATCCCCAATAAAACTGGAGTTCAGGAGAGTCACACTCTCCCTCTTCTTTCTGAGAGGACCCACTCTCTCCCTTGAGAATGTCCCCTTTCCCTCTTCCCATCCCTTTGTTAACTCTGCCTGTTACTCCTAGTGACGTGTCTGAAATCTTTCTGACTTGATCACAAGAATCAGGGTTTGAAAGGAGGGGAGGTCTTTACACTGACTCAGTTTTCTGGAAATCCCTATCACTGTAACAGTATTATAACCAAAATAGTAAAATAAATATACTTAATTTTTTTTAAAAAAAAGTAGTAAAGTCATCATACTATAGTCATACACGTCTACCCATGTTTTCAGCAACAAAATTCACAATAGCCATATTATGAAACCAGCCCAGATACCCAACAACAGATGACTAGATAAAGAAAAATGTGGTCTATATACACACAGAATTTAATTCAGCCATAATAAAAAATGAAATTGTGTCTTTTGCAAGAAAATAGTTGGAACTTGAAAGCATTATGTTAAGCAAAATAAAACAAACTCAGAAAGCCAAAGGTTGTGTTTTCTCTCATATGTAGAAGCTAGAGGGAAAAAAAAAGTTGCAGGGGTGCAGATCTCATGAAACTCCAAGGGAGATGAGTAGAGGAAAAGGACTAAGGTGAGGGAGGAGGGGTGGTAAAGGGAAAACAACAGGGAATGATATTGACCAAATTATATTGTTTTATTGTGCATATGTTCGAATATGTAACAACAAATCAAGTCATCACTTAAAAAATTTAGAAGGAAGCAGAGTTCCTTTTTTTTCACTTGAGCATGGACATGCTATATATACAAGTTTGCATTCTGCTCTTTTCAACTTAACGTAAGCATGTTAGGTTACTAACAAACTTCATGTCTTTAATGATTACATACTATTGAACAGATATAGATGTCAAAATCTGCAGTCATTCCCCCATACATGAGCATTTTAAGTAGGAAGTGTTCAAACAGTGTTATATTTGTATGTATAAACATTCCACGAAAAGTAGGGGGACTGCAATATTTAGAAACCAAACGGAAGCAAAAAGAATCAGCCACCAGTAGCCTCCTGATGTCTAGGCAACTGTTCAGAATAGATGCAAATGAATTTCAGGGAGGAATACGCCACAATGAAAACTGTTATTCTACGTAATTAATACATACTAATTTTTAAAAAGAGCCTCAAAAAAAAAAAGCTTTACCATGTGTCTCAATCGAGATCTGCCAAAGAAAGTTGTCATACTAACAAGTACATTAGAATAAATGGTTTTTCCCAGAGTCCCACCTACTTCATAGCCAGACAAAAATGCTCATTAAGGAAAACTGTTCTTTCTACAACAGCAGAAACTGTTTGAAGAGTAGTACTAGGTGGGGGACAAATGGTAGGCAACAAATCCCTCTGTCTCACTGTAAGTGGATAAAAGTGAATGAGCCAGGCTCTTCAGCACGAGAGTTGTAAGGAAAAGGAAAGGTAGTTGGTTTTCAATCCCAGTATGTCAATAAGGAAATTTATATAAATGTTCATCAACATTGACAGCATAGTCCTTCTTATTATTTGCAGGAGTTATGAGCAATTTTTTAAAATATTTTTCTCCCTTTAAGTAGCATTAGATTTGGGGTGATGTAGAGAGAATTCAACCTATAGTTAAGGGCCATCCTAGTTGAATTCTGTGCTTAAATTTTTCTCAACTACCCTGAATATATGCGGAGAATATGAAATAATTTCACTAGAAAATTTTCTCAATAGTAGTAGTTCAAAAATGTATCAGTGGCAATAGAAAGAAATACCTCCATTGATGACTTAGAGAAATATTATGGCGGATACTACCAAAGCAACATACAGATTCACTCCAATCCCCATCAAAGTTTCAATGGCAGTCTTCACAGAATTAGAAAAAAAATTCTTAAATTAATTTGGAAAAACAAGAGACCCAGAAGAGCCAAAGGAATACTAAGCAAGAAAAGCAAAGCAGGAATCATTACAATACTTGATTGGAAATTATACTACAGAGGTGTAATAACAAAAAACAGCAAGGTATTGGCATAAAAACATACAGGAAGACCAATGGAATAGAACACATAGAGACAATACACAAAACTATAACCATCTGACATTTGACAAAAGTGCCAAAAATATATCCTGGAGAAAAGACAGCCTTTTTAAAGATGGTACTAAGAAAAGTTGATAGCTATATGTAGAAAAATGAAATTAAACCCTAATCTCTCACCCTGAACAAAACTCAAATCAAAATGGATCAAAGACTTAGGAATTAGAGCAGAAACTTTACAAGTGCTAGAAGAAAACAGAGGGTCAACACCCCATTATATAAGTGCTGGCATCAACTTCCTTAAAAAGACCCCCAAAGTGAAGAAATAAAACCAAGAATCAATAAGTGGGATGCCATCAAACTAAAATAACTTCTGCACAGCAAAGGAAATGATGAAGAGGGAGCTCTGGTTGCTATAGAATGGGAGAAAATCCTGGCCAACTACCCTTTCGATAGAATATTAATATCCAGACTATACAAAGAACTCAAAAAACTTAACACCCCAAAACTAAATAAGCCAATCAATAAATGGACAAATGAACCAACAGAAACTTCTGAAAAGAAGAAACACAAAAGGCCAGCAAATTGATGAAAAAATGTTCAACATCTCTAGCAATCAGGGAAATAAATGCAAATCAAAACTACACTAAGGTTTCATCAAACACCAGTCAAAATGATAATAATCAAGAATACAAACAAACAACAATAAACGCTGGCTAGGTTGTGGGGAAAAGGTACACCTGTCCATTGTTGGTGGGAATGCAGACTAGTACAACCACTCTGGAAAGCAGTTTGAAGATTCCTCCAAACACTAGGGATGGAAATACCATAGGATACCAACTATCCCACTCCTCAGTATTTTCCCAAAAGATCTAAAATCTGCATGCTACAGTGACACAGCCACATCAGTGTTTATAGCAGCACAATTCACAAGAGCTAAATTATGGAATCCAACCAGATGTCTGTCAATAAGTGAATGGATTAACAAATTGTGATAAATACACACACAGAGAGACACAATGGGGTTCTACTCAGCCATAAAAAAGAGTGAAATATAGCATTTTCCAGTAAATGGATGGAAATGGAGAATATCATGCTAAGTGAAATTAGCCAAACTTAGACACTTAAAGGTTGAATGTTTTTTCTCATGTGGAAGCTACAGTAAAATACAGGGACAGGGACGATAAGATAGCATGAAGAACCAATCAAATACAAATTAATAGAGAAGCAGAAGGAAGTCCAGTAGAAGAAGGAAAAGAGGAGAGAGGACAGGAAGGAAAGTGGGGAGGTTAAAGGGGGGATCAGGAATTGAAATAGATTTTCACGCATGTATGAATTCATTGGGATGAACCCAACTACTGTGTATAACTATAAAGCTCCAGTAAAAAGAGAGAGAGGGAAATACTATGGCTAAATTAACTTATGGCTTGAAATTTTAAGAAAAAATTTGTAATAGTTTCGCAAAGAGTTTTAGAATTTAAAATAGTTTTGACCAAAACTTTTTTAAATGGACATAAAAATAAGCTGTATAAACCCAAGATATAAAGTGATTGAATCTATAGATCGTAAGAAAATATAAACTGCAATCGGAGAAGCTAAAAAGTATTCCACCAGCAGCTCAGGAAGCTGAGACAGGAGGATCACGAGTTCAAAGCCTGCCTCAGCAAAAGTGAGATGATAAGCAACTCAGTGAGACCCTGTCTCTAAATAAAATATAAAATAGGGCTGAGGATGTAGTTCAGTGGTTGAGTACCCCTGAGTTCATTCCCTGGTACCTCCCCCCCCAAAAAAAAGTATTCCAAAGAAAATAATTTTTATGGTGGAGTTTATTAGACACTGCACTGATCACTCAGATAATTTCTTCATTTCCTTCCCTTCCAAGTATTTAAGAATACAGCAGAGGATTTTCTCTCTAAAATTTTTTGGAGTAGTTGAGAGACAGAGAGAGAGACAGAGAGAGAGATGACCTGGAGTCTAGACAGTCTCTTCAGAGCTCTTCCTGTGTACTAATCCTGGATTTCATTCATTACTCATCTCTTAAGAGGTAATCCAAACACATTAAGAAATAAAGTGCTTTTTTTCTTCTCTCTTCTTTTTGGCTTTGGGAACTATTTTAAAATTAATATTTCCTGTTCCCTCCCAAGAACTCTGGAACTTCTGCAAACAGTTGTTAAATAACTCCAATTCCTTCCCATATCCATTTACCATCACTCCCCAGATAAATAACACCCACTTTAAGGTATCATAGTGTCAAATGCTATAATAAAGGAAAAATTGATTTGTAGCAGCTGCTAACCACAGGCTTCTAACTCAAGGAAACACTGCAAAGGAGAGAAATTCTTGCTTTAGTTGAGGATCGTGACATTTCTAAACTCTGTAGCACTTCAAGGCCCCATTACTTTAGAGAATATATAACTCAACTTGTAACTTATTTTTCATTTTCCCTTGGAGTTAAACTGTGTTTAAAACAATAATGAGGCCCACTAATTTCTTTCTTTTTTTTTTTTTTTTTTAGTCATCTGCTTATTTTGTTGTGCAACACCAATTTACCGGAGTCAACTGCTTCATGATTTACTTGGGTAAATTTCTGCTGCTCTGTTTTTGTTTTGTTTTGTTTTATACACACACATACACACACACACACACACACACACACACACATATATATATATATACACACACACACATATATTTAGTTGTTGAAATACCTTTATTTTAATTATTTATATGCAGTGCTATGGATCGAACCCAGTGCCTCACACATGCTAGGCAAGTGCGCTACTGCACAGCCACAGTCCCCTGCTGTTTTTTAAAAATAAAAATTAAAAAAAAAAAACTCTAACCAATTTTGGAAAAGAATGATTGCTGTAAAACATATACCTCACACATCAAATTCATAACATTAGTCAGGAAACATCAAAGGAAAATCTGTTCCCACCATCTTTCAGAAAGAAATCTTCGCAAACATGGCTAACCAAGGATTTATGTAATCTAATATTTTTAAAGGGGTTTGTTATTTAGTTAAGAAACACATTAAATTGAGCCACATTCAAAAAAGAGAAAACAAGATTCTCTTTGGGTTTAAATCTTCAGAACAGTGGCTTTGCCAAAGAGTGGTAACAACCTTGTTAATGCAGTTCACAACTCCACAATTAAATGATTCACTCTATTTCATACACTATTGGTGTGCTTTTAAAATGAAGGCTCTTCTAAGGCTTCAAGATCCCTAGTTCCACAGTGAAAGGTGCATTGTCCAAACCCAGATCATCCATTGTAATGTTGGAAAAAAAAACAGGTAGAAAATTGTATAGTTTCCCAATTTATCAAAGAAGTATTTGATCTAAGATTGAATCACAGCACCTGTAAGCACCCTTAGTTAACATAGTCTACTAACCAGTAAAAATTCAAAAAGAATGACTCTGGAAATCCTTGAGAAAGTATCACAGGGAGTTCATTGCCAAATGGATTTTGACATCTGGATGAATGGTTCTCATGTATCTCATGATACATGTAGCATGATCATGGCAGCTGAGTTGAAGCACCTACAGTTTAGTGTACTTCACAGGTGATTCTGATGCCTGCCCAATCTAGAATTGCCAATCCAGATCACACATTCAAGATCTCTTGCATTTTGTTACAGAAATTAACTTTGACTTATCCTGCTCAGGCACAGTGGCACATGCCTATAATACCAGCAACTCAGGAGGCTGAGATAGAAGGACTGCAAATTTGAGACCAGGTTCAGGAATTTGGCAAGACCCTGCCTCAAATTTTAAAAAAGGGGGGGAGGGATGCAGGTCAGTGGTAGAGCACCACTGAGTTCAGTTCCTAGTACCTCAAAACAATGATGTATCCTACCTTATCCGATTTGGGTTGAAATGTAATTTGTCCTTAATTTCCAGCACTGATAATAGTCTTTGCCTCCTCTGAATAAGATGATTCTCTACACTGCAACAACTTTCACTATGTCTGGCTGAGTCTCCACTGATCATAGAGAAAGGAAAGAGGGAAAGGGATGGTTCCACTAAAAAGAGTGAGAAGTGAGTTCAATTAGCTTAGTTCAGTGCTCTCAATTTCTTTAGAGAAAAAGAACATTTCTAGACTTCAGGACTTTATTTCTAGACTACTGTAAGAACTGAATCTAGATGAAACACACAACACTGCTTCTACTTGGAAGTTCCTAACTCTTCAGAAAACACTATGGATAATCTATCGACAATTTTCTGTAGCTACACTGACACTAATTCCTGATGATGTCAATCACTTTCTCTTGATGAGGTTTTGCAAAGCCCTTTGGGTTTTTGTTTGTTTGGGTTTTGAGGGTTTTTTTTTAGGGTCAGGGATTGAACCTAGGGGCACTTAACTGCTGAGCCACATCATCAGCCTATTTTATATTTTATTTAGAGACAAGCCTCATTGAATTGCTTAGGGCCTTCCTAAATTTTTGAGACTGTGTTTGAACTTGCAATCCTCCTGCCTCAGCCTCCCAAGCCACTAGGATTACAAGCCAAATTTTGTTCTTGTACCTCTTATTTACCCACAGAAGTACCTGGAACATAG
Organism: Urocitellus parryii; assembly: GCF_045843805.1. Taxonomy (NCBI): domain Eukaryota; kingdom Metazoa; phylum Chordata; class Mammalia; order Rodentia; family Sciuridae; genus Urocitellus; species Urocitellus parryii. The sequence continues at coordinate 21,873,314 of NC_135540.1, forward strand.
TCATTACTCAATAATAAATATTTGTTAAACTAATTACTAGTTTTTGCCATGTAAAGTATATGATATTTAGGATCATGAAGTACATAATTAATCGATTATACACCCATTTGTAAAATATTGAGGGGGGCCATCTTTGCTTGTTATTGATCTACCAGAGTTGACTTTTATTTTACAAACATTCTGATCAATGAAAATTGTTTCAAATATATTAGTATTTAGAGATGTCTCACCTGTACCATAAGATAATTAAAATACAATTCCAAATTTTCAGCATTAATTTACAAATTGAAGCCATTCAATGCTGGGAAATACAAGATGGCCCTAGACTTCATCCTAATGCATTTGGATATATGATCTCAGTTATAAATATCTCCATCCTTGGGGCTGGGATTATGGCTCAGTGGTAGAGCATTCACCTCACCTAGCACATGTGAGGTGCTGGGTTCAATCCTCAGCCCTACATAAAAATTAATAAATAAAAAAGGTATTGTGTCCAACTACAACTAAAAAAAAAAAAAAAAAAAAGATTCTCCAACCTTTTACAAACAAGGATCATCCCAAAGGAGCCAACTGAATAGTGTTGCTTTGTCTAAAATGGCTAGTTTATTTTTTAGGATGAGCACTTCCTATTGTCCTATTGGCCCATCAATAGAGTTCTTATCCTATTTATATTGGAAGATAAAAGCCCTTTCTATTGAAGTAGAGCTTATATTACATGAATTAACAAGCAGGAGTAGACTCTTTCCAAAGCAATGATCTCTAAAATTTGTCTGTCAATCCTATTTTGTAAACTAAATTGCAATCTAAAGCACTAGGGATGCCTGTCAGTCGATGTGATTGTATGACATTGCCTTTTGTAAAGTGATGAAAAATACAAATTCTTTTACCAACAACAAATGTGTCATTTGTGTTATGAAAGGTATACCTTGTTCTACTAGCTTGAGATCTTTGGGGATATTATTCATGTTTTAAAGGGATAGAAGAAGATGTTTTTAAAAGAAAAAGATAACAGAAAATCACCAGCCAAATGAAATTTTGCCCAGGTAAATTTTCTCTTTCATTGAATAAACATGTATCCGAATGTTCTTGAAGCCAAATATTTAGCAATAAAGAACAAGAAAGCCACGGTCCCTCCCATCCATACAGTTTATACTCAAGAAGGAATTGTATAAATTAAGAAAAATACAAGTACATACAGTTGGTGTTACAAAAAATTCAAAATGATACGGGGATATTTAAAAGGACATCTAGGAGCCTTCCTGGGATGAGACCTGAACAATGCATGACAATTTGCCAAGAAAAGTGATCAGAACAGCATGTTCTTGGTCCAGAGGCAACAGAGAGACTGTTGTGCAAAAGCAATTCAGAAAAACATAGTAAAGCAAAAGGTAGAGAAAAGACAAAGCAGCAGGGTGGATGTTTGTGGAAGGCCCTGACACCATCTGAGATGTTTGAGACTTTATCCTCAGAACAATGGGAAACTATTGAAGGGGATAAAGCAAGTATCACATTAGTGATTTCATGAAAACTCACATCAAGCAAACGACACTCAGAAAACCATTGTTAAAGTCATCTTTTTCGGTTTAGAGTTTCCTCTGCTGATCATAGCCAGGGTGGTGTGCATGTAGTCTGTTTTAGGCAGTGAGCTCAAGGAATGGGAATAGGGGGATAGGGAGGGAAAAGAGAGAGAGGGAACACCAATCCAGGGGTGCACCACGGTGCAGATTTCCATTGTGAGTAGCAGGTCTTTACCTTCACTAGGGACATTCCAAGGAGTCATGCAGAGGTGTCTTAGAATTGTCTAGTCAAGGAAGGCTATTGGCTTATCACTTCCCATTTTCAATGAGCCCTGCTAGTAACTCCCTTGAACATCCAGGCAGCACACGAATCCCCAACAGTCAAAAGCGTCCAAGCAGATGTGCCAAAATATAGCCACAGACATGCCCAGGATTGAACTAGAAGCTAATGCTATTCCTAACTATTTGCAAAAGTGATGCTGAAATTAAAAAGCAGGATAAAAACATGAAAGGCAGAAGACACGATGTATCAAGAGAGGCTACTCCATTTCCATTTACTCAAGAGCTCACTGTAAATCTGGATTTATTCATTCACTAAAAGCAGAAAAAGCATTTTGGAGATGCTGAAAAGGAGAACTTGTCCTCTGGTGCCAATGCCATCTATAACTAATGCTTTGATATTTCTGAAAAACACTTACTATGTGCAGGCCCAGTGCAAAGTCCATACTACAGTTAATGCTCCCAACACTCCAATAATGGGGTACTAGCATTATTATCATATTTGTTGCCTACTACTACATAGCAAACTAAACCCAAACTCTGTTTATTATCTCACTCGCTTCAACAGGTCAAGAATTTGAAAAGAGTTTAACGAGGCAGTTCTAGCTCATAGTCTTTAAGAGGTCACAGTCAAGACTTGGCCAGGATGACAGACATCTAACGGCTTCCCTGGGCCTAGAGACCAGGCTCCTAGATGGTTTACTTGCATGGTGCTGGTCTTTGGTAGGAAACCTTAGTTCTAGCCATGTGGGCTAGATGGACTGATTCTCCTTACTACAAAACTGCAGGCCTTCCCCAGGTTAAGAGATCCAAGAGAAAGGGCAAAGCAGGGCCCACAATGGCTTTGATACCAAGCCTCAGAAGTGGCACACCCTCATTTCTGTGGTATCTTACCCGTCCTCAGAAGTCAACCACATTCAGCTCAGAAAAGCATGAATGGCAGGAGGCCGGGGCCACGGGACATCCTGGAGGCTGGTTACCACCATCACCATTTTACAGTTAAGGCTACGGTGTCCAGAGAGATCAAGTAATTTTCCTAAGGTTACAGAATAAATTGTGAACCTACAATGAAACCTGGTTCTAAGTCCTATGCTCTTAATCATTGTGCCTACTGCCCCTTTAAATAACCTAATACTCAAAACCAAAGATATTTATCCACACGGGGAACCGTTTAATCTAAAATAACACTAAAAGAAGGGGGGGAAAAAAAGCCTTGGAGCCTACCAATAGACTTAATTTGGCACAAATTTCTGACTCCAACTTCCTTCATTTACAGACTAAATTGTCAGCTTTATAAACACAGGTGTACTGTGCCAGAATTAATCAAAAGTTACATGGCATAGTGAAAAGAAAGGGCACAATCTGAGAAAGTTTAATTTAGTAAAATAAACTGACTTCAAAGCAATCCAGATGGTTTCAATACTACCTTTTGTAAAAAAGGGTGGGGGAGATTGAGGGAATGATAATGAGACATGAATAACCATTCCATCCTCTCTAGGAGATGGAGGCAAGCACTGCTTTTCTACTTATTTGCAAGACCTTAAACCCATTAAGGACTGATGACTGAAGGTTTCTATAAATTATACAGAATGCTCAACTTATGTACTTTGGAGGAACTCTGGGGTTAGAGTTCTCAACACTGCTGGGCTTTGCAATTAAAGCAGAATGTAAAAATTCAGGAAGAACAAGAACACTGTAAGGTTCTCTTCACCTGTATCCACATGGCAACATCACAGTGTCAATGAACGTCCATATTGGCATGGAAACATAAGAGAATGAGCAACAGTTATCATCCTTTGGTCTAATCAATACCAAACATGTCAATATGTAAGTCCCGTGGAGAGAGTCTAGAGATCATATTCTCAGTGTAGACAATCTCCTATTCATCAAACCAGCTTCTAGCTTGCTTTGTCCACAGCCTCTACAGGCCCACCGGCTAACAGAGGAAGCCATTTGAATTCTCACTAATGAGGATGTCAGTCTAACTTTCCCCACATTCCATCCCCCTCCTCTTCTGCTCTTCCAGAACAATGCCCCATTGTTCAATATAAATAACAAGAGCTTCAAGTACTGTTTTTTTTTTTTCAACTGCACTCATTCTGAAAGATTCTGCTCTCTGCGTTTCTTTCTCTTTTATGAAAGCAAACGAAAAACAGGCACATCATGGGCTGAGATCCACACAGCAAATTAAAGCCATTCCCCACTCAACGGTTTCCAGCAGTTTTTCATATCTGCAGACCAGACCTACAAACTCAATCATTTTCATTCATTTCAACTTCTTTTACAAAGCATTGGGAATGGAATAAATTAGCCAGCTCATCTTTCCCTCTGTTTCATAAAAAGCAAAGCACTATTTCTTTAGAGAGTGAGCTGCATGGAATAGACATCATTTCTTCCATAAAAAGAGCTTGACAAATAGGATAAGAGTTATACAAGGGGGTTCATTAAGATTTCAAAGGATACAGGGATATTGAACTAAAAGAGGCAGGGGTTCTAACTCAGTAAAGCACCTGAACCTTTGAGAGTTTTTTTATCTTAAAGAATGAAGGTTTAGAATATCATTATAATACTCCTCTAGAATATTTACAGCACTATTTTGTTTTGTTTTCTGAGAAAGTGGACTCTCCAAAGCATGACATAAATCTCATCGTCTCTTTTTTTCCATGCATCTCATATTCACTGATGCCAAATCTCAGAGGTCTATTGTTTCAAAGGATGTATACACCTGCCTAGACAGATGAAATAATTAAACAGAAAAACTCCATGTCAAATCATAAGACAACTAGCAAAACAAAAACAAGAGTTTTTAACCTGAGTCATAGGTATTGGATAGTGGAATACTAGGATAAAATAGAAAATAAGACAGAATTTCTGATAAATGATGGAGAGAGAGTGCTTCAAGAAAGTAAAGTCTCAAACTTCAAAATTGACTTTGGATCCATCTGAAGCCAGAAATATCCAAAAACCCATTCCATGCCAGAAACAAGTGGATAAGCTGTGACACAATACTAACCTCCTGGGGTTTTCTCTTGCTTGGGGTCCCTCAAAGGACAATTCTGCTTCTAGTTTTATATTTGTAGTTTTGAGTCTCTATTCTCATAGAGAACCCCGAAATTTAGGATTTGGGGATTCACTTGTGCACTATATATCATGTCTATAAATATAAACAAAGCAAAAAGAAACAAAATACTCAGAGCTGGTTGGTTACCCAGGGACCCTACTTGGAGTCTTTCATAGACTTCCCATGATACTTTGAATAAAATCCAAACTCTTTACTGGGTTCTGCACAGATCTTTGTTCTTCAATCCTAAATTATTCCATTCTCCCTCTGCCCAGGACTCTGGTTAGACTATCCTCCTTGCAGCTCCTCTGTGTGCAAAAGTCTATCCTATCTCACATCCTATGCCTGGGATTTGTCTCTACGGGGGAGGCTCTCTTCCCCTTTCCACATTGTGGTTCCACCCTTGTCTAAGTAAATAATTATGCTCTCTGATTCTTCTACTCTTGGGGTTCTCTGACTCACCCACGTTCTTTTCTCCTGCAGCCCTTTGCTCAAGTTGTATTATGTATTTTTTTTCCTCTTTTTTACTTGTTTAATAAATCCATTTCAGTATAATCTAGAAAACTCCACCAGTGTTAGAGTCTGCAAACAAGTCAAGATGGCGCCTGGCATTTTGCAGAGGGAGTGGTTTGTGAAGTAACGCCAGTGAGCCATTAAGTGTGGAGATTCCTTATTGGTTGACTGCTGTATCTAGTTTATGTTAATTAAGATAAGCTGTGTGGAATGTATATATACTCCTCCTGTCCTACAATAAACGGCTCCCACTCCTGCTGTATCAATGTACACAAGTTGTTCGTCACCCCCCTCCCCCGGCCCCCAGTTATTTTGCTGTGGCACACCAGGGCAGCAATGATGTTTGTCATGCACACCACTATGGATCAGGCTCTAATCAGGGGCTGACATATGGTACAGCTCCTTAAAAATGTGTGCTAAGAATGGTGAATGAGTCATGCAACAGTTTTTCCAATAAATAGAACTTAACTCTTTGAAGCACACAATAATAACAACAACAAAAATTTTGGTAATCTCATCATGTCTTTTTAGATTGACTACTTGAATGGAATATAGTACATTCCCAGCAACTTGAGGCTATAATAATAAGCGATATCATGCCTTATGACAGTGGAATGCTATTCTTAGAGATTGCTGGTACTTATGATCAGTATCAGCAATGTATGATTTTGCTCAGGTGAAATAACTGAGAGAAAAAATACAGTTTATGCCTTTGCTCAGATGCCTGAGATTGCTGTGCATTTTGAAGTTTTATGTCTGTTTTTTGTTTTCTTGTTTTTGTTTTCTGGTTCTATCATTATCAGGCAATCAAATTTCTACTTCTTGAGTTTCTTGGGGAAACTTCCTTAAGCAACTCACAGCCTTGTTCTACTTTGTCAGTTTAATCTGTCTATGGGCTAGAAAATTAGAATCATGGAACAACATGTGCAAAGTAGAAGTGGACAGGCTCCTTGTGAGGGAATCCAATAAGAAGGATGACAACTACTTTAGCCACCGGAGACAGTCATTGCTTACTTCAGGGTGGAAGACTTAGCAGGAAAGCTTTCCCTGAATGAGTGAAGTATGATCAGAGGACCAAATGGCTAAAATGGGGTAGCCCCTCCTACCCATTTGAACTCTTGGCACTTCTAGTCTAAAAGCAACAAGACAAATGAAAGCTTAAATATTAATGTAATGTTATGTGGGAAATATATTTGATTTTTTTGTAGAAAGGAAAATAATTCAAAAGGAAAGGTAGAAAAGTAGAGAAGGAAAACAATTCAAAAACTTACTGAAAATAATGACAAACATCAAAAGTAGAAAAAAGAACCTGCATTTAAGGATACTTGTCACATGTGAGACAGTAATCTTTTATTGGCCAATAACCACATTAATGATTTGTCCCTCCATGAGGAATTCTTTTTGAATTTAAAAGAAGGAAAAAGTAAATTGAAGAACAGATGAAAATGGAGATATCAAATCTATGACTATTTGTTTTTTTAAGAATGAGTCAGCGGAGCTCTTCTGGATGATTAATTACAAAGTGCAAGAAAAAGAAGCATTTGGGCCCAGTAGCTCTCTGGGGAACTCGCCTCTACTATTTGAACTTTTTTTTTTTTTTGTATAGTCTAATACTACAAATATTACCAAACTGAAATGATCCCAACAGTTCATTCTTCTGTCTGCCTACAGTGCATTAGCATCATTTTCTAAAGTGAAAATTCATCTGGTACTACAAAAAAAAGCACATTAATGTAATTTTAAATGTTTTGATTGCAACTCATCTAATTTCAAAAATGATGGAGATAGCTTGTAATAAATATTCATACATGATAAAAAAGTTTAAAATGGAAATAGAAAAACAATGCTAAAGATGATTATAGCATGAAAGATGATTATACCTAAGCTAATAACCAAGAATGGGCAATGTCATTAGGTTTAACTCAGAGTTTTCTAGATGCCAGTAACAAATTTCACACTTCTTATCTAAACAAAAATATGTTACATATTCAAGAGTTACACATCATCTAACGAGTACTTATTTCATGAATCCTTTGCAAGTGACTTGAGACAACATAATAGACAGACAACCCCTGTCCAGATGGTGTTTATATGTTTACTAATATGTCTGAAGATACTAGTAAATCATTTATGCATAATTATGCTACACACATCCATGTATGTTTCTAAGTTATTCACACACTCATGTACACACATATATCCATACATGTGCATATGTACATACACGAAATAACTCAGATGAAAGCTGCTCTAAAGGAGTAAAATAATGGGGTTGTATAGACTGTTGGCAATCATAGCTACAATTCCTTCCGTTCTCATGCGCTAACACTTTGCAATACAACTTTGTCACTCCCTCATCAACTAGTGGAGTCTATTTCTCACCCCTTGAATCTGGGCTGGCCCTGTGACCAACTTTCACCAATAGAAGTGATGTCTATGGTTTCCTAGCTGGGCTTCATGAAATCTTGCAACTTCTACTCTCACATTCTACTAATGGGAAGAAGCACGGGGCAGCTTTTTGAGGATGAAAAAACAACCCAAGAAGAGGCCCAGTTGAGTTGACATCAACTGCCACCCATGTGCATGAGGCCTGTTTGGGCTCCCCAACTCCAGAAAATCAGAAAACTGGGCAGCTGCGTGAGACCCCAGGAAAAGCCCAAATGTGGACAACTCTAACTGGTAACCACCAGTGTCATGAGCTAAATAAAGTCACTTTGGGGTGGTTTTCATTTTAAAAAGCAACCACTTTGGGTTGATATTTTTGTGTAGTTAATATAAGATTCAAGATATATAATTTTCTTACTTAATAACAGAAAAAAAATGGAGAAATCAAGGGAATTATTGATATTCACATTGCATGTCCCTAACTCCTTCCAGTAATTCTGAGAAAAAGGAGATGGAACCTTTTTACTTTTTTACCTCTCAGGTAGACTAGATCTAAGCTTATTTTCTCTAAAATTCACATTCCTAATCTGATTTTTTTAAAAGGATCAAGGTTATAGTTCAAGGACCAAGTTTCTGGCAACAGCCCAATACCCATGTAGTTCTTAGTCCTCATTGAACTTGATATGTACCTGATTTATTAGCCTGGGTTTTCCAGGATAGTCTTGAGTTCAAATGCTTTCTTCAAACTACATGTCATTAGGACTAATCTTCTGATTTAGAGCTGAACCATATGAATGCTATACAGAATTCATGAGGAGTGTTGCAAGGGTTTAAATGATGAGACCAAAAACTGGGTCTATTCTAATAGTCCAAGCCAGAGACAGTAGTTATTTACACTACAGTTTTGGAAATGAAAATGGGGGAAAGGATGAACTCAAGAGGTTTTTGGAAGCAGAAATGACAGTCTTCACTGAGGAAGAAAACAAGGATAAGATATATTTCTCCTTTGAATAGGTAGGTGGGTAAGGAAGGCACAGGTTCAGGGTCTATGTGTTAAACACGTTAAGTTTGAGAAAGATACAAGTGCATATGTTAAGTAAAGTGTTGGAGTTCGAATACAGAAGAAAATTTTTTTAAAAAAGAATATAGAGCCTAGTGGCAAAGAGCTAGCAGAGGAGAGTGAAGTTAAAGAAGAAACCAAGTGTCAGACAGGAGAGGCCTTATAAGCTTCACATAAGGGCTTTGGGGGAATGTCTTAAATAAGGATTAAAATAATTTACGCTATGAAAGGATTGCTTTGGATGCTGTAATAAGTCGTCTCTGAGAAAGTGAGAATACGTAGGGAGACTAGTTGGTGTAAACTGGAGATGACAGTGACTTCCATGGCACGCTAGTTGTGAAGACAGTTGCTGGCCTGGGCACGTGACCTGAAGGAAGAACCAAGGATTTGCTGACACAGAGGTGTCCTGTGGAGTAGGTTCCAAAGCAAGTGAGCCGGGAGAACAAAAGTGGTATAGATTGGAGATTTCAGAGGTGGTGCAATTTCTGAGGTTGGCAAGATCTGAGGTTGACAAGTCTCAGAGGCTATGGCAGCAGCATCACAAAAATGTTCAAAAAAGAAAGAGGGCAAAATTAGGAAATCATGGTGCTAAGTGAGAAATTAAAAGTTCGTACATAAATAGGGATAAATCTTGGGTCCCTCAAATCAGCAGTGATCAGGGTGGCACAAGGAAGCAGTGTCTCCTGTGTTGTCCATCGGATTTGGTCCTCTAAGCAAAGAGCAGTCTCTACAGATTTGCCCAAGAGCCACATGAAAAAACAAATAAGTCAAAATAACCATTATTACATAATATGTGACAGGAAAACATGGTGCCAGGGTCCTCAAAGATCCCATGAGAAAGCACTTTCTTGCCAGGAAGCCAGTCTGGATGCTCAGATAGACATTCCTCCAACACCAACCAATTCAAAACTGGACAGGTATTGGAATCCGCATAGTAAACTCTCACAAAATACTACCAGGAGAATTCATCCTTAATCCATTTCAAACTCCTTGCTCTCAAAAATCTACAAAACCAGATCTAGTCACCATCCCCCAGCTTCCTCTCTGTCTCCACAACTTCTCAGAATTTTCTCTGAAACACGACCCATGCTAGATTTTTTTTTCTCATGTCTCTTTCTCTTAATCTTTTCAATTCTGAGTAACTATTTTCCCAGCCCTAATCAATCAAGCTAGATTCAGTCCTTTATATTAACTCAGTTCTGCATAACAAACTTCTGCCCAGAAACTAAGCGGGAGCAGACACAGAAAAGAAAGATGCTGTGACATTTTGACATTTTTTTCCTCCTGTCATAGAAGTGATGACATTTACAACAGGGTTTCTTACCTTCAGAGTGCACCCGAATTCCCTGAAAGGCTAGTAAAAGTGCAGATTCCTGAGCCCCCATCCCCGGAGGCTTTGAGTAGAGCCTAAGAATTTGCATTCCTAACAAGCACCTGGGTAGAGGCTAGTACTGCTGGCCAGCTGATCTCACTTGAAGTAACACTGATAGGGCTCTTGGGAGAAAATTCTCAAGAGTCCTTGAGACAGGATCTGATTCACTGGGGAGTGTGACATTTAAAAACAAGTGTCTACTTTTTTCTTTCAAAACATATATCTTACATATGCAGATAGATAGATAGATAGATAGATAGATAGAGTATATATATATATATATATACATACATATGTATTTATTTAGGATACATATTTAGATGATGATAGAGATAGAATGACAGATTATTCGTGGAGAAAAAGGGAAAATTAAAGGGGTGAGGAGAGAAGAAGAAAAGGAAGGGAGAGAAGGAGAAAAAGAAGGGAAGAATCCAGGCTCCTCCTAACCCTTTCACACGACCGTGATTGGTAAGGACTGTCCTCTGCATTGCCATTTGTCAAGGATGTCCTTCGTCAAGGTCCAAGCCACTAGGAGGCCTTGTATCATTGCTCCTTCCTGCCCACCTGATGACATTTCTATGGTTCCTGTAAGTGACCACAAACACCCCTCACTATGGACTGAAGGACCTACAATGCTGTGGCACCCAGAAAATGTCTGTGGGCTAAGATAGCTCATGAGCCCCCTTCAGACAAGTTTTCTCAGCAGTCTCTCCTGCCCTTCTGTCCTGCCTCATTGTGCTGCTCAGCTTCAGGGATTTTAATGAACAGTTCCCAGTCCCCTGTCCATCTCATCCCCATACCATTTGCACTCCTGCAGAGCACCACGTTTTACTATTTTAACTACTTCTGACACCATTTGCCTTGGACATTTATAAACGGTTTTTTCTTTTTTTCGATTTAGATAATACGTATTTTTTCTACCCTAGGTAATATGAATTTGGCTCCTTAAACAAGACCTCAAACAGACACATTTTCCTTCCCAATTCTCATAACACAGTTGTGATCACTTTGGGATGAATCAATATTTCATGTTGATATTGTGACTCCATACCTACCATTCATCATTGAGTCAAGTGGCATCTTTATTTATCCATCAGTTCATTTGGGCTTGCTAGAATGCAATGTCATAAACGGAGTGACTTTTAAACAATAGAAATTTCTTTCTCCTAGTTCTAGAGAATGGAAAGTCCAAGATCAAGACATTGGCAGGTTTGGTGTGTGGTGAGGACTCCTTTTCTGGTTCTACATGGCTATCTTCTCACTGTAATCTCACTTGACATAAGGTTAAGGAGTCTCTCTTCAGCCTCTTTTACAAGACCTCTAATCACGTTTGGAGGGGTCTGCTCTCATGACCTAATCACCTCCCCAAAGTCCCACCTCTTCACTCTCATCCCCTTGGTGGTTGGAATTTCAACAAATGAATTTATGGGAGCACCTACACATTCAGACCATAACATTCCCTTCTTGAATAATGATCTTTTGTCTACTTCTGTGGATGTGCCCCAGATCTTGTCAACCACAGAAATTGCATCAGCCCTTAAATCTCAAATTTATATCAGCTTTTATTCTCCTGGCTCACATGCTTCAGAACCTTCTCTACAGAACATCTATGTGTCAGCAAATCCTCTAGGTTCTTCCTTCAGGTCACCAGCCCATCCCAGCAACTGCTCCAGGTCTTCACTACTAACATGCTATCAGAATCACAGACATCTCTTGTTTATACAAAGACAATTTTTCAAGACAAGAAGAATAACTGCTTCTCTTTTATTTGTGTTTCTTTCGTTGAGGCTCTGAATAAATCTTCCTGTACTCATCAATAATTCTCCATTCAATTTTCTACATGATCCAAAGTGTCCTATATCTATCATTTCCATTTTTTGCTGGGAATGCTTTTCCTGAGCCCTCTGTCATCCTGGACAAGATGCTCCAGGTCTGTAGGTGTTTCTTCTCCCCTTTCCCATGCTGGAGGCCTCATATCCTGGATCCTGTGTATTCCTCTTTTTCCGTTTTTCCCCTTGTTTTGCAGAAATACATCCTTGTGGAGAAACAATGTGTGGGAGAGTCAAAAATAATAAAAAGAGTCTGCCTCCTTGAAACTGTCTGTATGCTCATTTTACAATTGATTGTTTATTTTATGAGGTTTAGATTTCTAAGTGAGAAATCTTTTTTATTTTTCCCCCCTGAAATTTGAAGCATTGCACTGTGCCTGCTAGCCTCCTGTCTTATAGTGGGGAGGCTGGATACCTTTTTCAGTTCAGGTCCTTGTATGTAACTTGCTTCTGTAGTTGTTTTCTCCCTGGAACCATTTAGGATTTCCTCTTTATGTCCACATTCCTGAAATTTCATGAAATTCAAAAATATCTGGATTGGGTCTTTTTTTCCAGTCATAATATTGGGTACTCAGTGATCTTGTACAACTAAAAACACAAGTCCTTCAATCTTGGGGTTTTTTTCAAATAAATCTTTGATAATTCTTCTCCCCTTTTCGGTATTCTCTCTTCCTTATGCACCCATTTCTTGGGTGTTACACTTCAATTACCTTCTAGTCTTTTTATCTTTCTCTTCTACTTTTCAATTCTGATTTTTGTTCCTTCAGGAAGTCCTCAAACTCTCTAAATCTCCTATTGAATTATTTATATCTACTATTAATACTTATTTTCCATGAATGTTAGCTCTTAATAAATGTTTTGTCCCATGTTATGTATAACTACAGTGCCCTAATAGAAATAAATAAATGTTTAGTCCCCCTTGAAATATTCTTTGAAGACTTTTATTTTTATATAAGTGTCTTCTATTTCTGAGAATGATCAATGATCATCGTGTGTGTGTGTGTGTGTGTGTTCATTTTTTTTGTGATTCCTGCATTGTATTTTTTCTCTATTTGCCTGTTGGTGGCTTCACTTTGGTTCCTGTCTTTACATTACAACTTTTCTTCATGGCAAGCCTTTCTTATTGAAAGATTAGTCCATGCATCCTTACCGGAGGGCTCATGTGCATGATCTGCCCAATAAAGGGCTCCATATAGGCTGTCTGAAGGATGTGGCCATCCTGTATCCACATCTCTTTCCCCCACTCTCCTGCCAGTGTCCTGGGAGCAGACCAGGGAACAGCCAGAGGAGTCCTATAGTTAAAAGGTGGATTTTCATTTCATCCTCCTCTGTAGGACCTCCATCTCATTTTTAGCTGTCAACCAACACATTTGTATTTGTCATACTTTGTGCCCTGATTGTTCCTCAGAAAATATGGTCAGCATCACTGTGGAGACAGTGGTGTTGGAATCAGTCTGGGAGACTTAGGACTGGGAGGAATGGAAAATGTGCCCAAGGGCATTGTGACTGTGTTAAACCCTGGTGAGGGGAAAAAGAAAGTGTCCAAATATTGCAAATATTGGGACAGCAAGAGATGAGAGTCACATGTAGAAAATAAGGTGCGATAAATGCATGTGGGCAACTTAAATGTTCATTCTCGTCTACTCACTTCCAAGGGGACAAGAAAATGGGCCTTTTTTTTTCCTTTTTACAATCACAACATATGACATTTATTTAGAACTTTATTCAAATAAAGATGACTAAATAGAAATAATGGCACACATACCATGGAAAATCAGAACAAGACAAATGACTTTCAAGTCTCTCTCCTCACTGTCCTCTGGCCCTGTCTCTTGGGGCAGTGAAGTGTCAAGGAAGACATTCCTAACCATTAGGAATACAGAGGCTCCTTAACCTACAATGTGGTTGTGTCCCCATAAACGTAAAAATAACATAAGTCGAACATGCATTTCAATGAACTTCTATGCGTCCCCGCCCTACCATCTCTTGTTATGAGTTAGCATCCATGTATTGGAGAGAACATTTGGCCTTTGGTTTTGGGGGACTGGCTTATTTCACTTAGCATGATATTTCTCCAGTTCCATCCAGTTACCAGCAAATGCCATAATTTCATTCTTCTTTATGGCTGAGTCATATTACATATAAGTGTAACTCCACACCATGTACAACCACAAGAATGGGAAGTCATGCTCCATGTATGTATAATATGTCAAAATACACGCTATATAACTAAAAAGAACAAATTAGACAAAAATTTTTAAATGAAAAAAAAAAACCCAAACATGCATTTTATGCTCCTAAGCTGCTGAACCTCCAGCTCATCCACATGGTCTGCTGTGAGCATGGGCTGCTTCCCCTCACAATCACGGGGCTGAGGGGGAGCCACTGCTCGCTGCCCAGCGTCCAGGGCATTGTACTTGATTACAAGAGCCCAGAAAAAGATCAAAACTCAAAATTTGAAGCCTAGTTTCAACTGAGTGGGTATCACTTTTACATCACATAAAGCTGAAAAACTATAAATTAGGACCATCTGTCTGCCTACACGAGCACTCCTCTGCTGTTCCTAGAACCACTTACCATGAATGTGTCCATTTTAGCAGAAATTCTGCTCATGGTCTTTGTTTGCTTTACCCAGAAAGGTCATCAAAAATATCATACTGATAACCCTATTGTATAAGCAGGCTGTAATGAACTTTGCATATTCCAATCATCACAAGGAATTTTCCCAGCCCTCCTCCTATTTCTCTTGGAACATCAGCAAACTGAATTGCAAGGGAAGTGTAACCAACAGATCTGAAGTTATCCGGCAGACATGAAGACATGGGAAGTTGGCTATAAAATTACATTAGGGTGCTTTTTCTTATTCCCTATTCAAACGCTGTCCAAAATTTCATTATGAAATAGTAAACTTTCTTCCCCTTTCCTGCCTCTGCACTCCAAATGTCTAGAGCCAACGAGAATTGTATTAACTCTTTCCTACAGTCTCCACCCCACCCCCCAATATACTCAGCAGCATTAGAGCCTCATTCTCCATTGCCTGAACTGTTAAAAAAAAAAAAGCCCATGACAAAGTTTCCTACCACTGCCAAGATAAATTGTGATCAATCACAAAAAGCAGCACATACTCCAAGAGAGTAAGTATCAGCAGTTTTAAAGAAAACCAAGATATGTGACCAAATAAACACAGTGAACTCCTAAATGTCTAGAGGTCAGATCTACAACACAAAAGGCAGAGGGTGTCTTAAGGGCTACGATCAAATGCCAAATTAGAGTCCATATGATATTTCAGCAGGAGACTCCAGGGCTGTTTTCCTTTGCTTCTTCTCTTTCACTTTTCTCTTCTTTTATTCTTCTGTGGACTGCAGGGTGAGGAATGGTGACAACAGTGATCATGGTGTGGATCATCTCAAAATCACATTCAGTGTGGAAGTTGGGGGACCCCTCACCTAGAATATCCTGAATCACTTTCCCCTTGGATTTTGAACACGGAAGAAATGGTACATATGTCTACTTCTTTGTTCTACATTTTGAACATAATTCACGGCTCTGCAATCAAAGGCGTTTGTTATAGGCACTGTTCTAAAGCACTCAAAGCAAGTCTTGTTTAAAAGACAGGGGTCAAGCCTGAATTATCCAAAGGAACTCCAATGCATAAACTAAGTGTATAAATGTTTAAGGGAGGATAGCCTTGAGCTTTCCCATAGGAGAGGGGGAAGGGAAAGAGAAATCAAATAAATCCCAGCTAGATAAGCAGTGTGGGTCAAGGACAAGAATAGTGGGGGGATGGAAGAAAGGAGACGATAAGGCCAGAAAGAGAAAGGTTCATTAAACTAGAGTTTGAAAGGAAATTGTACAAGCAGTTAATAAAGCGAGATCAAACTCAGGGAGATACGTTCCCAGGACCTTGAGCGAGAGTCAGCATCTGGCAGCTGATTTGTCCATATGGCACAGTGAACGCTCTAGATAGAGAGAAGAGCGGGCTGAGCATTCGAGAGAGTTCACAGCAGACACTTTCTGCTTTAGCATTGTTGAAATTATGAGAGATGTTACATGGCAAAATCTTCAATTTTCAAAAAGTTCCATCTTGAACAATAGTGGTCAGCTTATAAGCATTATTGATCATAGAAGAATGAAAAAGTCTTTTAGGAAAGTTAGCTAATGAGATTAAAAAAACAACATATTCCATATTATGTCATCCTTCTGGTTCCATTCTGAGTTTGTTCTTATTTCTCCTCTGCATCAGGCAGCTCAAGTTCAGCCTTAGTGCTATCAGAAGGATATGATCACATGCACAGGTTCATGGCCAAAAGCTGCAGAATAATCCACAATGCAACTTTAGATGTTTCTCATGAGAATCCTTTGCAAAATGTATGCACAGCAGTATTTTAGCAAATGTATGTAGGGAAGAAGATTCACCACAGAAGCCACCCTTCCCTCTGCAGGAAATGATGAGCCAATATCAACAATGTTTCCTGCATGCTGACCCCTCAGCCACAGAAGTCCAGCTGGTCTTGTTAACAACAAAGCCATGATTTATCTCTCAAGGATGTCAAGGAAGGAAAGCCACAACTGAGAAAGCTATGACATACACATGAGATCGATCTCATGGGACAATGATTTTCCCACCATTTAGATCTTCCTTTTCTCTTTCTGGGTCCAAGCCACGTCTCAAGATCATTCTGGTTGTTAAATGTTCCATACGCCACTATGCTGCTGACATTTCAGGCTAGCACCTCCTTTAGCTAGAAATTCATTACTAAAGTGGCTTTCATTTACAAAGTAATCAGTTTTGTCCTGAGCAAGATACATTTGGTTTGACTGCTCTTTGATTTTCTTGAGCATGTATTAACTTGCCCCGATTAAGGCATGCTTCTGAACATGCTGAGTAATGTTTCTGAAGCACAGTTCTCAGTCTCACTGTGCTTTGGGTGTCCATTTCAAAAAAAGAAAAAGATTCAGCTTGGGATAAAATTTCTTCATGAGCAGGCAGATGAATGCAGGAAACAGGAACTAGGACACACCCAATTCCAAAATACCCACACCCTAAGATCCAGCTGATAGAGAGACTGGTATTTTTCTCTCTTCTTTTACAAGTCATTGTCTGATTCCTTTGCCCTAAGTTACGTAACTCCTGTCTTTAAAGAACCCAAACAGCCAAAAAGTTCAGATAACTGGGTTTTTCCCCTGCATTTTTCCTCAGTAAAATAGAGACACAACAAGTAAAGGAATACATGTCACAGGCTCAATTTTTGTTTCTGCACTGTTGCTGTTTTCCTGCTTTTAGAGAGGGTCATAAGGTTGCCTTGAACTAATTACCTACATCTTACACACTTGTGATGCTCAATTACAGCATGTAAGTTCCATCATGATTACATTGAGGCTGTTGGTGCCAGGAACCCTCAAAGGAAGAACAAATTAATTTTAATGTTAGTGTATTATATTTTATCTCAAAATATCTTAAATAAGAGATCCATGTAACTCTCAACAAAGCATACTATTTTCTTAACCTGGAGATAGAAAGATAAATAGATAGATGATAAATAGATGATAGGTAAATAGAGAGAGGTGGCGGAACAGAAATGGGAAAGTTGTGTAGATTCAGAAATACATTCACACACACAACAGTTTTACCAAGTTAGTCTCCTTCCGGAAATGCTACTTTAGAACAAAGTTAAGGGCCCTGGTTGACCTCAGGCCAGGGTTCTCAAGAAGACTTTGTTGGATCTTGTATCAGTCAGTCACTTGTATATAAATGAGATGCTGTGAGATACAGTATATGGAGACCCCAACTAGAAAGTACACTAAACTCTTTTTAGTCATTAAACTGACCTAGATACCACATGGTTTTCCACTAAGGCTAGACCACACTATCTGCCATTGGGATGGATGTTCTAGAACAGAACATGAGGAGGTCACAGCAGTACTACCTGGACCTCATCAGGGAGACCCCAGATGCTCATGATGTTCGCACAGACTTGAGAAGCAGCACTTCTAATAGTGATCATTGATTTAATGTCCATGTTTGGAAACACTTAGAAAAAAAAAAAAAGAATCCTAAGAGCTTATCTGATCTCATGGAAAGTCAGATGTCAGACATGTGGTTTCTTGGGCTGCTCAGCTTTTCCCAGTTTTCTCTACCCCACATTGAGAGCTCTTTTATTTCCCCCCTTCCTATGCAGAGTCTCTCCAGGAAGTGGTACCTAAAGGCACCACTGAGTCACCGAGGTGACCTGTGGTTTGACTCCCTGATGCTTTAAATTTTGATTTAAAGAAACTGCCTTAAAGCACTCATGTCTTTTTCTCACCACTGGCAAATGGCAAAGTTTTCACATACTGAAAGCAATGTTTTTAAGTGAGAAATATAAGAATCAATTTGTCCATCATTCCATTATTCTGCTCAAACATTTAATAATTAAGGGACAGGCCAGAATACTTAAGCTAATTGCTTAAAAGGTTGTTTTTTGTTTTTTTTTTAAGTTGAATCTGAAGAATTGACGAGCTGCCAACAACTAAGAAAAAAAATGTTTTAGGTATTTAGCTGGACATTGTCACAGTTTGAATAGATGACTTATTCAAAAAGAAATTTAAATTTCTTTATAGCAGTTTTGGTCTTATAGAACTTTATATTTTAAAATAATTTAGTATAACTTCCTCACTTGCCAGGAAACAAAACTTCTAAGAACTAGTGAAAAGAAGGGTCATGTTCAAGTTCCCACAATGAGATATAAGGCAACACCAGAATTAGAAGAACACGAGTAATCAGACTTCTGAAAGAGAGCCACCTTAATCCACAATACAGCAGTAATCCGTGATAATGTGAGCCCTATGGAATCACACTGGATGCAGAAAACCTGGGGGCAATTTGGAGGAAATGAGAAGGGAAGAGAGGGTGAAATAGCATCTTTCCTCAGGATCCCTGTAGTGGTTAAAAAAGAATACTGTGAAGATTTAGCTACCTCCCTAAATCAAGAATAACCAAGCCCTGGTGGCAACTAAGGAAGCTTGGGAAACAGGCCCCTACAACCCCATGGCTCCCACACTCAGTGCCTAAAAACTAGAAATCCAGAGCTTAACGGGTCAGGACAGAGACAAGACCAAAATGAATCACAGCTCATGCCAGGCTTAAATAGTTGCAATTATTTCTTAAGTTTGTTTGAGTGTTACTGTCTTGTATCCAACTAATAGTAGCAATTATATGGGCTTATGTTTGATATGCAAATGTATATTTATCTTCCCAGGATCCTCTACTGTAAAGAAATTAAGGAATTGCAAGAAAGAAATACAGTAGGCTCCATTTTATTAGTCCTAACTTCTGATTTTCCTTAGATTCTTACCTAGTGTATTTTTAGTCTTGTTGGAAAATCACATCCTTCTATCGGGAGAAAGGAGAAACTGACCATCGCTGCCTTGGGTTAGGAGCTATTTCTGACATTGCCGATCTGCAGTTCTACAGAGTACTTTCATGGGGGCAGAGGGCAACTGAGTGAGTCATGGAGACTCTCGGAGGAAAGCAGAGCTCTTTGTCTGAATAAGGAAAAGTTAGGTTGCTCGTTAGGTTTGGGAATATCAGTTATTGCTCTCCTTGGAAGCATTTCTCAGAACGAAAAGAGCCTTTTAGGGAGGTTCAACAGGAGACCAAGTGGTAACGGAAGCAGGGGCTGCCCTTTGTGTGAGATGTACAAAGCTCAGGTTTCTTGATTACTAGTGGGTACTAACTAAACACAGCTCTGAAATTAGACAAGCCACACTGACACCATAATGCAGTTGTGAGCATCCAATGTCCTAATACATGACTGTTGTAGCCTATTACATGTATGGATGACATCCTTCATAACAAATAGTTCCCTTCCCTGCTGACCCCTTCTTCCCACTTCCCTTCATTAAGGGAATCAAAGATCTGGTTATATTTTTGGAGAGAAAAGTTGTACCATGAAGGGGCTGCACTGGAACCACGTGGGCTTTGGAAAAATGGGGCCCAAACTGTGGCTTAGAACTTAGGCGAGGGAGTCCAAGTCTATCCAACACCAAGGCCACTCCTTGCAAATGGTCTGGTCTAGGGTTAGTCACTGGCAGTATCAGTTTCAACCCACACCTTCTAAATCTGAATCTCTGGAGGACGAGCCCAGGAATCTGTCCCCCAGCAGCATTCCGGGTGATTTTTCTTTTGCACACTTAAGTTGGAGAAGGACTCCTTTAGAGAAAGTGTTACTAGAAAATCCACACTGGCAGGAAGACGTGGAACAGGAAGACAAACTTCTGATCAAATGTTCATGGGATCAAGTCAAAGACGTTTTAAAGAAAGGTAGAAAAGGCAACAGGTAGGAGGAGCCTTTGGGGGGAAACCTTCAGGAATCGTGGAACAATTATAAATTTTACGAATGCTTTCATTCATGTAGCAGACATGAATCCACATGCTGCTCATTAATCTTCTAACTAGAAATGAGCCACTGAGTTTGTTACAAATTGGCTGGGGAGTCTGATTCTCAAGACAAGAGGGGATCAGCGGTAAAAGCCTTAAATAAAAAGAGCCTGGTGCTTATTTTTGGTGACAGCGAATTAAAAGGGAGATGGAAAGATAGCACGTTACTCGGCAGCCAGTCCTGGGAGGAAAAGAACCCAGGGATAGAAACAGTCCAAATCCCTAGGGCTTTAGGAAAAGGCAGGGGGGGAAAAAATAAGAAAAACTAGACATGGGACTGAAATCCAGGGGTTGAGACATGACCCGTCAGGCACACACTGGCAGGAGGCCCAGCAGTGAGGCTCCTTCTTAGGAACTAAGGATCTGCCTGTTTTCACGTCCCTGCAACATACTAAATTATGTGTTAACAAGTAATTGCAGCATCCACAGAGATCAGGGGCCCGGGACACTTAGGAAATGCAATTGCACATGTAAATATTTACCTAGATACTTCCTTGGGATTGACAGACCCGTTTCATCTTATTGGCAAACTCCACGATTTTAGCGAGCTGCTGTACTTTATTAGAAATATGAAGGGAAAAACATAATTTGAAACAAATGGGAAATGTATTAGACACGTCCAGGGGTTACAGTTTATCCCACCCATGCCTCTGAAACTGGAGGGGTTTCAGTCCAGACTTTCATCGGGAGTGCCTGGTTCTCAAGTGGCATGCCCATGTAGGAGAATTGAACATTCTCCCGATCCAGCAGGCTTCTATTCCAAGTTGGGGCTGCTTGATCTCATTCCCAGGTAGAAACCCTTTCCAGGTTATGGATCTGACAGAAGCGTCAGTCAGAAGTCCATGGAGCATTCTGAGTAGACTCACCTTCCAGGTGATCTTACCCCTAGATGGAGCGTGCCTTCTTTGCTTTATTTCCTTTGCCTTCACCTGGTCCTCGTGGCCAGCCCACTCTTTGGGTTTTATCATGGGCCTACCATGTGACCACCAAAGAGCGAGGCACTGCGGTTCACACACTTCCTTCATGAGGCCAACAGTCCATTTCCTGCAGGATCAGATCCTGAGCCCCCTCCTCAGGCGACCAGAAGAACATGAGTTCTGACATGATGATAAATCAAAACCCCAATAGAAAGGTTGTCAGATAAAGCCAGGGCAATCTCCTAGAAAGTGGAAAAACATTTTTAAAAATAAAAGATGAAAGATATTAGGAAAAAGACAAAAAAAATAGAAGACCAGAAGAATTTAATATCTAAAAAACAAAGTCGGGCCTGGGAATATAGCTCAGTGGGTAGAGGGCTTGCTTCACCTGCACATGGCCCTGGGTTTGATCCCCAGCACCACAAAAATTAAATAAATAAATAAATAACAAGCTTTATGAAAAAGAGGACAAAAGATATAAAGGAACGGAATCACCAGTTAAAAAATTCAAGAAACATTCCTAGAACTGAAGAACAGGAGTTTGTGTGTCAAGTTGTGCGGGAGGAAAAAGGGCCACACCCAGACACATCACTGAGAAATTGCAAAACCCTGGTGACCAAGGGAAGAGCAAACAGTTCCAGAAAGGGGGCTGGGGAGTCATAGGCAGAGGAATCAGAAAATAAAATAGCTTTGAAAGACACAAAGCAACTGAAAACTAGAAATTAATTGAGTAATGCCTTCAAATGTGGAAGGAAAATTATTTCCAAATTAAATTCGTTTTTTTCTTTTTCTTTTCTTCCCCACCCCCCTTTAGTATCAGAGATTAAACCCAGGGGCACTAAACCAATGAGCCACATACCCAGGCCTTTTTTATATTTTATTTTGAGACAGGGTCTTGCTAACTTGCTTAAAACCTCACTAAATTGCTGAGACTGACTTTCAACTCACAATCCTTCTGCCTCAGCCTCCAGAGCCGCTGGAATTACCAGTGTGCAGCTAAACTCTGTTCTTTATAAATTACCCAGTCTTGGGTATTCTGTGACAGCAACAGAAAACAGTCTAATATACCTACTTTTCTACTGATCTAACCAAAATTACAATGTAATCATATTAGAAGATCCCCAGAAATAGAAAGAAGGTATGTGAGTTATGTGCATGTGTGTGTGTGTGTGTGTGTGTGTGTGTGTGAGAGAGAGAGAGAGAGAGAGAGAGAGAGAGAGAGAGAGAGAGAGAGTTGTGAAGAAAGGGGAAGAAAGAAGGTTAAAATCCTCATTTTCTAATGTGAGAAGTTAATAGATAAGGTCTAAAACTGGACGGGAGAAATCAATAAATAAAAATAGTAAGATATCATTCAGAAATTTGGAAGAAAATACAAAGGCAATAAGTAATTGCTTCCAGACAAAGGGAAGTTGGGGTGCAGGCAGGAAGCAAGAGGGAAATACTGTTTTTGTTACTAATTTTTAAATACTGGGGTTTTTTTTGAATTTTGTTATTAATTTTTGGTTTTTACATTTATGGACATATATAATATTAATTAAAATACAGAAGAAACTGAGCCCCCACCACCACCACCAAGATATGAATGCAATGGGAAAGTAGCTAAGATGCAGTATCTAAAGTTGGATGAGCTTAATTCACATCCTGGATTTGCCTCTAATGTTGTGACCTTGAGCATGTAACCCTCTCAAAACCTCAGATCCTTCAATTTCAAATGAGGGTAAAAATATTTACATAGAGTGTTGCTGTGAGATTTAAGTGGTAGAGGACTGGGAGGGGATCAGCAATACTAAGCACATAGTAAGCACTCTTCCCTTTCATTCACAAATATTTATAGTGCTTATACATATCAGGCAGAGTTATAGACACTTGGCATAGATTAGTGATAGGAAGTAACCTCACCCTCATGGAACTTACCAGAATTAATAAGGAGGGACAGATAAGAAACAACAAATAGAAGATTAAGTAAATAACACAATACTATTAAAAGTGACAAGTGACCCATGCTATGGGATAGAAAAGAATAGGGGCATTGAATTGTTAGGAAGGAGAAGGGAGTTGATCCAGAAAGGCCTTATAGGGGGGTTGGGTTTCCCTCAAGGGTAGAGCACTTGACCAGCACGTTCAAGACCAGAGATTTGATCCCCAGCAAGAGAAGGTGGTATTTGAGCAAAGACTTGAAGAAGATAATTGTATTTGGAAAGAGCATTTGTAGGCATGAGAATAGGCAATCCATGAGCTCTAAGGAAGGGGGGTACATGGACTGTTTAAGAGGAGCCCAGAAGCCAACGTGGATGGGGCAAAGTGGGGGGAGAAGAGCAGGAAAAGAAGTCAAAGGGAAAACAAAGGACCAGACCATCATGAAGAGCCTTGGTGGCATGAAGGGGACCTGAATTTTACACAGAGCAATTCAAGGAAAACTACAGGGTCTTCAGATGATATGATTTACCCCATAATGAGATCACCTTAGCTACTGTGTTAGGCAGGCAAGAGAGGAAGCTGGAGACCAGAACAGCACCAGGTGTGTGCAATGCTCCTGTAAGGGAGATTGATGGCTCAGATGGTCAGAGCTGGTGGGAAGGGATTGGAGGGTCCACATTTCTGAATATTATCTCTTATTATCATTTACCCAAGTTAGGAAATAAGTTCATAGCAGCATATTCTTGCTTTCCATTCTTTTACTGGGTAAAGGAAAAACTTTCATGGAAAATCTAAATTGAAATACAGTATTACTTCATCCTTCTCTGTGTTATAAAATCTACAAGGGTTGCATATCCTCTCAATCATAAAATGTCTGCAACTGTACAGTTCTAACATTTACAGACAGTGGGAAAAGCCAGCATTTGTACACATTATACTATATCCATTGATCTTGGCACACTATCTTGTACAGTCAGTATTACTTAGAGATTGCTTTAGGTAGAGATTCATTTGTTCATTGAATATCGTAAATGAGGCATGAACCCTACTCTCAGATCATCTAACCATGCACTGAGGCAAAGCAGGTGAGCACCAAGAATTAAGCACACATAAAAAGTGATCACTGCCCCCAAAACTGTTTCAGCTGCTCTAGGGAATTCAGAGGAGAGTAGCTGTTCTTCTCAGCATAGAAAACGGACAGGAAGTGGTGCACCACAGGCTCCATGAGAAGGTGACATCCACAGGACAGCCTGAATTTGGATATGTTAGCATAATCTTGGAGGTGGAAATGCAAAACGTCTTGGAAGTAGAACAATTCATGGATATAAGAGAAACAATGTTTTAAGGTTAGCTGAAGCATATGGCATGAAAAGAGGAATAAACTGAGAAATAGAAGAGGTTAGTAAGAACAAAACTAAATTTGGTGTCAACATACCTTATATACAAACAGAGATATGATAAATTGTGATATAAAGGTGTATTAAGAATTATAATGCAAGAAAGAGAGCTCATGTATAATGGCATAATTTGGCATGAACATACTTTATATACAGAGTTACGAAAAATTGTGCTGTGATTGGATAATTATGAATGTAATGCATCCCACTATTGTCATGTATGTAAGAAATAAATAAAATAAAGGTCCATCAAAAAAAAAAAAAGAACAAAACTAAGGAAAGTCTTCACATTGTCAGAGAGAGGATACCAGATAAAACTGATAACAAGAAAAGAGAAGAGCATTCACCATACAGTGAGCCACAGCCTGGACCACGGGTGGTCCAGGCTGTGGTTTTGGCTGTGCATTTCCCAAATATCAAATTCACTCTCCAAGATTAGAACAGAGGTAGGCACTTTCAGTTAGCATTAAAAATCTCAGCCAAAAAATTGACTTCCCACTAAAATATTTCTTCTTAGGATTTCTTTACCTTTGTAAACTTATTTCTCTACATTGCTTTGCATTCTTTTAAAAGTCAAGAAGGAAATTATAACAATTCTTCTTTCCTCAGATCTTGCATAGAAATAGCTTTCCAAGCTTCCAGGAAGACAACACCATCAGCTGACCTAATGACCAGGCTTGTGCTTTGTGTCTGTTTTTATTGCAAATTCCTGGGGACAGAACATGACCAAACCACAATAAAGAAACTTTTTCAAATGCAGCACTTGGTGACATGGGCCTTGGCCAGACTTTGCATCACATTAAATGCGCCCTCTGCAATTTGGTTCAGTGATTTTGTTGTCCTCCACAAATCTCTTGCATGCCCTAATAAGAAAAAAATGTAGCACCCACTCAACAGCATCTGAAGTTTTCTGTAACCCAAATTATCTGGAACCATCTCCACTCTACGATGGCATTTCTGAGTCTACCAAGACATTCTACAAAATGCAATCATGATTTTGGCCAAAGCCAACGCCAGCTGACATTGACTGAGAGCATACTCTGTCCCTGGCATATTGCGATCACAGGTCATCCTGTAACAACCCTGTGAGGTAGGTGCAATCACTTGATCCACTTACAGATGAGAAAACAAAGGCCCAAAGAAGTTACATAACTCGCCACAGATTGCAGACCTAGAAAGCAAGTGACTGAAGAAACAGCATTTCTCTCTTCCTTCTTAACCCACAGGGCACAGTGTCCCTGACAGCAGCTGTCAACTAATTCTTCCCTTCTCCATCAGGTGCTCTTCTGGTGCTTTGTGTCTGTTTTTATTGCAGACACAATAAAAATAATTTTTTAAGATGATTTTTTTAAGTCTTCAGTCTCTTTTCAGGAGGGAATCTAGATTTTGTGTTCCAACTTAGTCACTTACCAAATCATCTCATCCTCTAGTAGCTTTTAGCCTCTTTCCATTTAAGTCAAAATTCCTGAATTAACCTCAGCCTGCACCACCATTATTCAGTTATCTAATCAGAACTTTCACTATTTTATTTTGAGAGTTTTTTTTCTCCCAAGTGAATTTCATTATTTCAGATGTCAGATTAACTTGTCAGTATCTGAGCCCTTCTGGAGACTTCAAAATCATGGTTCATCAAGACCATGCTGGAACCCAACAGCCCAGTCCAGAAGAAAAATGAGAATGAAAATGTCATTGCCGGAATGAGAAAGAAAAATAAGACTGTTCTCCAGCTGCATATACATCTGTGTATTTCTTTGGACATTGACTTTGAAATGCTAAAACACTCCCACATGGGAAAAGATTCATATTTTGTTGTTTATGCATCTGACTACACTAACATATGATTGCAAATGTCTGGGGAACCTGGTGGACAAAGCCAAGCTAATTCAATCAATATGTTCAAAGGCCTTCTATATTTTTTTTATAAAAATTTACAAAAGAAGGTATATCGCCCTTATGAACAAATAAATTAGAGTAATTTTAATTGAATCATTTATCTATACGAGATTGGTTCAAATTATCCATAGTCTACTATACATGTACACAGTGTTTTTAAAACATTGCATTTAACTGTTTTTATTGAAAAAAGCAACTAAAGACCATTAAGCTCGATTTACGTGTCTCTAAATTTTCTTCCAAATTCTGTCACTGTATATCCATTCTTACATTTTTGTGACACTGTATCATGATGCAATGGCTCTGTTTTTGCATTCTTTCTCTTCATTTTATTGTGCCTTTGTACCTAAAGGCCCCCTCCTTGCCCTGCTTGTGTCATGGAATAGTTATGTGGTGTTCCTTCATGATGCATTTGTTCTTCACCTTTTTATTTATCTACTTATTTTTGCATTTGAAATTGTATCCTATTTTAAACTGAGTTATTTTTAATATTGTAATATAGTTTGCATTTTCTTCCTTAGAGATACTTTTCAGAGCTTCGACCACATTTTAGCATTCTTTCAACCCTTTGTCTAACCAAAATTTAATCAACATCAAAACACATATCAAAACACATGTGCATGCACACACACACCACACACACACACACACCACAAGCATTAGCCCAGGAGAAACTTAACCTAACTTTCCCCACCCCTTTTCCCCCAGGACTCCTTAGAGCCTGGTCAGAACCTCACTGCCCTGGGTAAATTTCCAGAATTGTGATCACATGTAAATGCAGAATAGTGTTCAAGATCTCTGGGTTTGGTTGGGGTTTTTTGTTTGTTTGGGTTTTGTTTGGTTTTGTTTGGCTTAGTTTGTTTTTCAGTATTTTGGCTTTTTTAATGCTTTGCCCACCTACTCTCCAAAGGACTGTATCAATCTACAAAGCTGGCAGCTCTGTATAATTGTGCCAAAAGACCACTGCTATTGTGTTGTACTGCAATCATTGAGTTATTGTCTTTAAACAGGTACAAAATAGTAATCTAAATGCTATTTTTGAACTAAACCCTCAGTTTTAAGCAAAGTCACACATTTTGTCACAGACTGATTTCTTACTTTTCTTGTAAACATAATCCTGTCTTCTCATCTTCATATTGAATTGGCTCTTAGCTCTGTGCTCTGACACACTGATATAAATTTATGTAATATCTATAACTTTTTATATTATTTTTGCATTATACTTTTCTAATACATAGTACATGTATTTTTATAACAAATATTATCTATTGTTTTGTCATTCTGTTGCTTTCTTTGAAATTTTATCCTATTACTATTTTACAGAACCTTTTTAACTTTATGTATTTATAAAGTTCCTTGTCTGAGACCCAGACCCAGGAATGCAGGCGGGACCTGGGGAGCTGACCGCTGCCAACTGACTTCCCGTGTGGCAGTTCTCAGATCTGATCCCTGGGCAAGGCCAAAGAGACCATCTGGACAGACCCACACAGAACCCATGATGGAGAGTCTCAAAGAAACTTTGCCCTGAGTGAGATGAACTGAGCCAGAGAGTCAGCTGATCAGGAGGCAAAATCAGAAATGCCAGGGTGAACCTGAGAACTCAGGGACGGATCAAACTGAAGGAAGTCTGGGTCACTAGTACTGTCCCTAGTTCTTACCTCCATGGAGCTATTCTGTGATTTGTAGGAAAAAAAAAAAAAAAGACTTGGAGCAGGTCAGAAAAAGGCAGCAGACCTTATTAGAACCTTCCATCCTATCTCTGACGAGAGCCTCAGTTTCTTCTACAGTTGGGAATTCATTTTCCAATTAATAGTTTTCTATCTTATACGAAAAGGTAGGAAAAAGAACTTACAGAGGAGTCACACAATGTAATAATGTCTAATAGAATTAGAAAATTAGACCAAGGATAAATGTACACAGAGTGGAATGTCAAGATCCGGTCAAAGAAGAGGGAGTTGGAAGAACTGTCTGCTGTTCTTCCTGGGCTTAGCACATTTTTTTTTATAACTCTGGAATTTCTTATTATAACATGGTATACATTTGTCTCTGATTCAGTACATTTCCGTACGAATTGTCAGTCAGTTGTCCCTGAGATATTTAGTTTTGCCTGGAATGTCCCTGACATTCTCTGTCGTTACAGTGCTTCCTATCCGTCATTTTCCATTCTCTTCAAGTGATATTTGAATACTTCTGAAATCTCAGTGCGATTATGTTTCTGCCTTTGAATCGAATGACAAACAGTACTTTCATAATATCCTTTGATTTTTAAGGCAGTTTACATTTACAAAAAAATTCCCACTCCTCAATTTATACCCAAAGGACCAAAAACCAGCCCACTACAGTGACTCAGCCACATCAAAGTTTATAGCATTGTACTACAGTTTAGTTCTACAGTTTATCTAATTCACAATAGATAAACTGTAGAACTAACCTAGGTGCCCTTCAATCGATGAATGGATAAAGAAAATGTGGTACATATACACAATGGAATATTACACAGTCTTAAAGAAGAATGAAATTATAGCACTTACAGGTAGATGGATGGAGTTGGACAATATCATACTAAGAGAAATAAGCCAATCCCCAAACACCAAAGGCCAAATGTTTTCTCTGATATGCAGATGCTGATCCATAATGAGGGTGGGAGGTACTAGGGGAAAACAGAGGAACTTTGGATTGGGCAGAGGGGAATGAAGGGAAGAGGTGCTGGGGGAGTGGGAAGGATGGTGGAATGAGCCAGACATTATTACCCTCTGAACATATATGATTGCACGAACAGTGAGACTCTGCATCATGTACAGCCAGAGAAATGAGAAGTTGTGCTCCATTCGTGTACAATGAGTTGAAATGCATTCTGTCTGCTGTCATGTAGAACTAATTAGAACAAATTAAAAAATTTTAATGGTGCAGAATTCCCTTAAAACTCATACCTAATTTCCCCATTATTAAAATATTACATTTCATTTCTTATAATTAACAAGCCAGTATTGACCCGTGATCATTAATCAAAGTCTATACTGCATTCTGATTTCCTTAGTCTTTACCTAATGTCCTCTTTCTGTTCCAGCATCCAATTCAGGACTCAGATTATACTGAAATCATCATGTTTCCTCAGGCCCCTCTTGACTATGACAGTTTCTAAGACTTACTTTGCTTTTGATGTCATTGACAGTTTTGGAAAGAATTGGTCAGGTAGTTTATAGAATGCACCACCAACAGATCGAGCTGCATCCTCCCCACGTTCATATGTTGAAGCCCCAACTCCCAAGTTAACTTATCTGGAAATAGGGCCTATGGGAAAGTGATAAAGGTTAAATGAGGACCCTAAATTTATAGTGCTGTTGTCCACATAACAAGAGAAAAAGACCCCTGAGCGCTCTCTCCAGCAGGTGAGGACGCAGTGAGAAGTCTACCTACAATCAAGGAAGACAGCCCTCACTGGAGCCCCTGGGTCATGGACTGTCTGCTTCCAGAACTATGAGAAAATACATTTCTATTGTCTAAGCCACACTGTCTAGGGCACTTTGTTATGGAAGTCCAAGGTGCCTAATTTATCATTCATTGGGGGTTTGTCTGATTTCTCTTTCTAATAATGAGACTGGGGCATGGGGGAAGAATACCACAGAAATCAAAAGCCATTTTTATCACACATCAAGAGGACATATCGTCAACATGAAATATCATTGTTGATGCTGACCTTCAACGTGGGTGTAGCAGTGTTTGCCGAGTTTCTCCATGGTGAAGTGATCAGCCTCTCCCTCCCCTGCTTTCCATATTACACTTTGGGGAGGAACTCACCATGCACAGCCTACAACTGAGGGCAGAGTATCTGCATAAATTATTTGGAATTCTCCTACACAAGAGAACCTGTCTCTTCTCCTTCAATCTGAAAGCATGAACTCACAGAAATCCATTTTATAATTTGGGTTACAACCCCAATACTACCTTATTTATTGTATTGCTCAAATCATTCCAGATTAGGTCATCGAGAGCTTTTTCATTGATTCTTTTCACATATCCCCATTGCTATAGGTTGTGCTTATTTGATTGATTTGAGCATTTCCTTACTTTCTGGAACTACCAGATGCTGTAGATGTATCTCGTAGATCTCCTTCTTCAATTCTAGAATTCTCCTGTTGTCTCTGGCTTTCCTAAGAACTCTTCCTCAAATCGAGTCTGACTTAGAGCTCACTCTGCACTGTTATTTTTCTGGATCCCTGAGATGAGGCAGATGTGTGGGAACGGAGAAGTGGTTCCATAACCTTATAATTAAATCAATCTTCGCAGGCCACTGTGTTTAAACTCTAATGTTCACTAGCTTTTTTAAAAAAAAAAATCTTTTTTCCTTTCATTATGTGAGAATGGCTAAAGGAGCCTTTTTCTTCTACGTTAAGTGAAAGTACATCTTTTCCCCTGGAATGTGGGCCTTGTGATGGGGGTGCTACGGGACATTTCACAGTGTTTTCTCTTCTCCTCCCCCAGCCAGAGCCACAGGGGACTTCTCTTGGCTCTTTTTTTTTTTTTTTTTTTTTTTTTATTGTTGGTCGTTCAAAACATTACATAGTTCCTCATACATCATATTTCACAGTTTGATTCAAATGAGTTATGAACTCCCAATTTTATCCCGTATACAGATTGCTGTATCACATCAGTTACCCTTCCATTGATTGACATATTGCCTTTCTAGTGTCTGATGTATTCTGCTGTCTGTATTATTCTCTACTATCCCCCCTCCCCTCCCCTCCCCTCCCCTTTTCTCTCTCTACCCCTTCTACTGTAAATCACTTCTTCCATTTGAATTATCTTGTCTTACCCCTCCTTTCCTCTTATATGTCATTTTGTATAACCCTGAGGATCGCCTTCCATTTCCATGCGATTCCCCTTCTCGTTTCCTTTCCCTCCCACCTCTCAACCCTGTTAATGAAAATCTTCGTCTCAAGCTCTTCGTCCCTACCCTGACCTTGTTTCCTCCCCTTATATCAGAGGAGTCATTTGGTATTTGTTTTTTAAAGATTGACTAGCTTCACTTAGCATAATCTGCTCTAATGCCATCCATTTCCCTCCAAATTCTATGATTTTGTCATTTTTAAATGCAGAGTAATACTCCATTGTGTATAAATGCCACATTTTTTTAATCCATTCAACTATACTACAGAGCAATAGTAACGAAAACAGCATGGTACTGGTACCAAAACAGGCGGGTGGACCAATGGTACAGAATAGAGGACACAGTAACCAATCCACAAAACTACAACTATCTTATATTTGATAAAGGGGCTAAAAGCATGCAATGGAGGAAGGATAGCATCTTCAACAAATGGTGCTGGGAAAACTGGAAATCCATTTGCATCAAAATGAATCTGAATCCCTATCTCTCGCCATCCACAAAAGTTAACTCAAAATGGATCAAGGAGCTTGATATTAAATCAGAGACACGGCATCTGATAGAAGAAAAAGTTGATTATGATCTACATACTGTGGGAGCAGGCTCCAAATTCCTCAATAGGACACCCATAGCGCAAGAGTTAACAACTAGAATCAACAAATGGGACTTACTCAAACTAAAAAGTTTTTTCTCAGCAAAAGAAACAATAAGAGAGATAAACAGGGAGCCTACATCCTGGGAACAAATCTTTACTCCACACACTTCAGATAGAGCCCTAATAACCAGAATATATAAAGAACTCAAAAAATTAGACAATAAGACAACAAGTAACCCAATCAATAAATGGGCAAAGGACCTGAACAGACACTTCTCAGAAGAGGACATACAATCAATCAATAAGTACATGAAAAAATGCTCACCATCGCTAGCAGTCAGAGAAATGCAAATCAAAACTACCCTAAGATACCATCTCACTCCAGTAAGACTGGCAGCCATTAGGAAGTCAAACAACAATAAGTGCTGGAGAGGATGTGGGGAAAAGGGCACTCTTGTTCATTGCTGGTGGGACTGCAAATTGGTGCAGCCAATTTGGAAAGCAGTATGGAGATTTCTTGGAAAGCTGGGAATGGAACCACCATTTGACCCAGCTATTCCCCTTCTCGGTCTATTCCCTAAAGACCTAACAAGAGCATGCTACAGGGACACTGCTACATCGATGTTCATAGCAGCACAATTCACGATAGCAAGATTGTGGAATCTCTTGGCTCTTCAATGTCAGAACCAGAGAGGTCTCCTAGAGCCAACACCCATGTGGCTTCAGGACTTTCTCAGTGATCATTCAGCAATTGTTAGAGTTGTTCCAGAAGCAACCTCAGCTATGATTCCGGATTCACCTCTCTCCCAAGGTTTGGGTGTGGCACTTGCACTGTGACTTGTTTTCTAATGGGTCAAAGAAAAGCCATTGACTTTCGGTTTGTTCTGCCTTTTTGTTATTTGTTTGTTTTAAGACTGTGATGCACAACTGCAAGGCTCTTTACAGGTACAAACTGAAATGACATGAAGTTTTAACAATTGCCACTTTGTAAAATATGTTAAAATCATAAGGATCAAGCAATGCTGTCTCCTTTTAAAGCATTCTTTTGCAAAGTTGCTCACAATTTTTCCACATTAGCTTTAATTAGTATTAAGTTATTTTTTATATTAACCAAAAAACATTGGCATTTTCACCCATTTTAGTTAGTTCATTAGGAAGAGTGTTTTTCTTTATGACTTTTTTTTTTTAGTTTATTTTTTAGTTTTAGGTGGACACAATATCTTTATTTTACATTTACTTGGTGCTGAGGATTGAACCCAGTGCCTCGTGCATGCTAGGCAAGCTCTCTACCACTGAGCCACAACCCCAGCCCCTTTATAGCTTTCTTTATGATAGAACTTACCATCTTTCCCTAGCCTATAACCCAAAAGGGCTGTAGGGGCTTAAGAGCCAGATCCTTACTATTTTTTCTTCAGAGAAAAATAAAGAGGAAAAAAAAGAAAGGAAGGAAGGGAAAGAGAAAGAGAAAGAGAGAGAGAAAAAGAGGAAGGAAGGAAGGAAGGAAGGAAGGAAGGAAGGAAGGAAGGAAGGAAGGAAGGAAGGAAGGAAGGAAGGAAGGGATATTGCTTGTAATTATCACAGGGTTTTAGCTAGATGTCATCCAAAATTTTCAATTTATGACAGGAACCCCAGAATCTGGGCCACCTGATCTTGAAACCATCAGTTTAGACTCTTATGGTTTTTCCTCATTGTGACTTACAGATTTCTTTGGATCAATCTCTTAGGTTCCAAGATTAATTACCATATACCGAATATTTTTATCTTCACATAAGAAAATTAGTAATAGCTAAATAGTAATATGTGTGTCATATTTTAAAGACTTTATCATATTTCCCAAATATTTACTAAATTCATTGATTAATTCTAAGAGCATCATTTTTTTTCATGGATTATTCAACTTCTCTAATTTTATCTGTGCATTTTGAATAAGAATGTTATTCCTAAAATATTTTCATCCATATTTTTTACCCTGATTCTGTTTTCATCTCAAATAGCTACTGACAACATCTCAAGTTTGATGTTCAATAGCAGTAGTCATTAGGCATGTCCTCATTTTACTCTTGGCTGAAAGAAACAATTTTAGTTACTCTAAAGTGACTGTGATGTTTCTCCATTTTGTGTGGATACTATTAAAAATAATTTTGTATACTTTCTTAGTTTAATAAGGAAAGGATAAAAATTTTATCAAATATCTTCCTGGAATAATTGAGCTAATTTCATGGACTTTTATTTTCTTTCTTGTTAACCTAATGTATTGTACTTTTGTGACCCAAAAGCATCCCTGTTTGATTAGAGCATATTATTCAGCTACTGTATAGCTTTTTATTTTATCTTAAATATTTCTTAAGTGTCCTTTTACTTTCTTTTATAATTTGATAATATTTTCACATTTGACCTCAAAACTAGATTTCATCCTATTAAATGATTCGGGTAACATATTTTACAAAAGTGTATTTTCCAAATAACATATTTTTGGAAATTATAGAATTTTAGTTATATAAATATTCAAGAACAATTGTTAGATTTTAAATTGCATAATAGCCTTTTCTATTTCTTCCTCTCTTAATAATCAATTTATGTTCCTTAATACTTGGGTGTATTTCTATCAATCTTATCATTTATCACTTAACTTGATCACCAAACTTATTAATATAACCTGGGAATAAAAATGTAAAAATTATTTAAAATCCATTTTGTTATCAATGATCATTTGCATACCAACATTTACTCTCTTATTAATTAGAAAAAGTTTTAAAATAAATCATGGCAGGGAACTGGGGTTGTAGCTTAGTGGTAAAGCACTTGTCTAACATGTAAGGCATAAGTTGAATCTCCAGCATCCCTTCCAAAAGGTAAACTAAAATAAAATAAATCATGTCAGTGGTTTACTTACTTTACTTGCTATTTTGAAGAAGAAAGTTAATTTTTTATTATTTTTACATTTTATTTACCTCTGTTAGTTTTATTTCAACATCTTTTTTAATTACTTGAAATTCTTATAGAAGATTATATTTTAAGGAGAGCTTTTGCAATTTGTACAGAAAGAAAGCCAAATTGACATCTAAAATGCTTAGTAAAACTGGACCTTTATTCCTGTTAAGAGTCAAGAAGTCCATCATATAAAAAAAAAAATGGAATTTACCAAGGGTGGAGCTAAGATATCCCACAAACGAATAAGGAGTTATCCTACCAGATATTCTAGCACGGGCCTATTTGTCTTTCTGATTCTGGAACATAGGACCCTCAACAAAGAAGGAGGAGGAGAAGGAGGAGGAGGGGGGGGGAGGAGGAGGAGGGGGAGAAGGAGGAGGAGGAGGAGGGGGAGGAGGAGGAAGGGGAGGAGGGGGAGGAGGAGGAGGGGGAGGAGGAGGAGCGGGAGGAGAAAAACACTTTCACCTGTTCAGGGGTATGTAAAAAACTTTACCAGGGGTGATTGTGTTGACTTTCCCATATTCATGG
The DNA here is from genome assembly GCF_045843805.1 of Urocitellus parryii. NCBI lineage: Eukaryota > Metazoa > Chordata > Mammalia > Rodentia > Sciuridae > Urocitellus > Urocitellus parryii. Next base: position 21,908,812 of record NC_135540.1, read on the forward strand.
TTTCAAAAGGTTTTAATAAGAACCAATTACTAGATTGACGGGCAGTACTGACTCCTGTCAGTCTACAACAACCCCACTGAAGCAAGGATCCCCCTCAGATCCTTGGTTCCAGGTGTGACTCACCCCATCACGCTCAGCCAAACCTTACTTTAAAGTTCTTTTCTTCAAGGTGCTTTCAAATTCTAATGAGATCTCCAGCTGTCTATTGCAAAATACCTGTGGTCCTTCACACACTTTCATCATTGGCTTGTAAACAACTCTTCTTTTATCTTCAAACAGCCTCCATGTGTTTCAAAGTTTATTTCTTTAAAAAAAAAAAAAAGTTTTGTTTGGGTACAATTCTGGAGGGGTTTGTATTTTTATTTAAAAGCCAATAAGCTTTGGCTTTGAGGAATTTCTTTTAGTACCTGAAGACATCTTTGGGTTATGTGTTTTTGTTGATTATAGAGTTGACAGGTCCTGTCAAAAAAGAAGTAACAAGTTGTCAGCCTGACTAATATTTGTCCTTAAGGCCTGAGGCTAGTCCCAGAATTGTATGTGAAGCTTCTTCTACCTGTGTGCTGTTAAAGATATGAACAGAGAAAAACAATCAAAACCTCACACAATGTAACATCGTGTACATAACAGCATGCTGAGCGCTTTCCATTTTTCATTGTCTTCCTCTTCATTGCCGTAAGGCAGGGGAGGCTTTACGTTGCTGTTTTTGTTTTAGAGTAAAATTCTGGGCATGAAGCCACAGCCACACAACTTGGAAAGAACAATAACAGGAAGTATTGCTTTGCAATAAATGCCTGGCTGCAAAACAGCCAGCTCCACACAAGGCTAGAAGATCCTGAAAGACAGGAGCCAAGTCTTGTTCATCTTTGAATTCCTCTCCCTGAGGACTGACAGTGAGTGGATCTCCACCCCTGTCAACCAGAACCAGCTTCCACTAGTCCACACAGTGCTTCTACAAATTAGAAAAAGGCAGCTCTTCCTTATGTGAACGTTTTCATTCTCAGTTATAACAGTTGCGACAAATATAAAGTCATTCTTCATAAAATCACAAATCAAACTCTTGAACATTACATAATGCAAAAGTGTCAGCAATTAAGGGCATCAGCTAATTTGTCATAACTCACAAAACAATACTCTCAACAAGATAACATGCTTCCATGGCAAATAAATGTATCATAGGAATAGCAATACTTATAGATGCTCAATTTACAGTGAGTTTGCATCCTGATAAACCCATCGTAAACTGAAAATAGCACAGATTGAAAATGCATTTCATACACCTAATCTGAAGAACATCCTCACTTGGCAGCACAGCATGCTGTACAGTTTTACCTTGTGGTTACATGGCTGACCTGGAGCTGCAGAGAATCACCACTGCCCAGCATCACTAAAGTATCATACAGCTTATCGCTAACCCAGGGAAAGATCAAAATTTAAAATTTGAAGTGCAGTTCAACTAAATGTGTATTTCTTTCATACCACCTTCAAGTCAAAATTGTAAGTTGCACAGTAATAAGTCAGGGACCATTTGTATGTGAACTCAATCTCATTCTATAGAAATGATCACTGGGTTAGACAATTATTTCTTATGATACTGAAGATCTTAAGTTATGTTTAATTATTTTTCAGTTCAAGAAACCATGCTCCATTAGAAGCAGATATTGATAAAGTTGAACATCAACAAGAGTCAGGTAAGTATTTAGAATTATATGCAGTGTATTGGCCAATTCCAGTTAGAACTTTTATGTAATTGCAATTATTCTTTTCCACCATTTTTCAAAGTATATATGTCATCTACAACAGTTTTCAGCTAATAATGACTCCCAAGCTGAGTCTTACCCTCGACCTATTTTTGTACAACCAACAAGTTTTGAATCACTTTTACATTTTTTTAACTTTATTTTATTTATTTATATGTGGGGCTGAGGATCAAACCCAGGGACTTGAACATGCGAGGTGAGCACTCTACAGCTGAGCCATATCCCCAGCCCCCAAACACTTTTACATTTTAATTGGTTAGAAAAATATTGAATTAATGCCACATAACCCATGAAAATTATATGAAATTCAAATATCCATAAATAATTTTTATTAGAGTACAGACACACTCATTTGCTTATGTCCTTTCTACATCTACTTCTACACTACAGCAGAAAAATTTAGTGTCTACAATAGACACCATGCAGCCCACAAAGCCCCAAATACTTACTCTCTGAACTCTTAGAGAAAACATTTGCCAACAAATAAACTAGAACTCCCAAAAGGCCATAATAATCTTTTAATATTTAAGACATTAAAAAATAATGATAGTATCATATCAAGCATTAATAGCAATAATTACATTATTATGTATTATTATTATGTTGTTGTTATCTAGATATTATTGTATTAACAGTACATGCTACTACACTTTACAGATCCATATCATTAATGTTGCCATATATTTAGGTAGCTTTAAGCCACTTAATTCCAAAAAGTGTATAGCATTTTGTTTGTAATTTAGCTTTTAGTGATACCATATTACCAATCAATTTCCCAATCACATTTAATAAAGATTTTTTATTTTACATTTTAAATCCAATTCAATGTTTTAAATCCATGTGTTTTAAATCCAATTCAATGTTTAGGCAAAATCAAAAAGTAGTTGATTTGTTCTTAAAATAAAATTAAAATTTACTAGTATCAGGACTGGGATTTTAGCTCAGTGGTGGGGCATTTCCCTGGCACATGTGAGGCACTGGGTTTGATCCTCAGCACCACATAAAAAATAAATAAAGGTATTGTGTCATATATACATATAAATACATATATATATATATATATATATATGGGGGTGGGGTGTGTATTTCAATTTCATAGATTCTTGGAGGGATGGATTTCCCCCTTCTAATTTTTCTTGAAATTCTGACTGATGAGTTGACATTAGAGGGTAGATAAATTTGCTTCCATTCCATTGGTGGCATAAGTATACTACATTCTGTTGAAAAATTCAACTCCGAAATCCTTTCCTCTTATCTTCTGTCATTCTCCCTAGTCTTCCCTCCCAAATTTATTTATCTGGCCAGAGTTTTTCTTTAATTTTATTTGCTAACAATTTCCCATTTTTCTTCTGATACTGATAATGTAAAGTTTCTCCTCAACATCTGAGAGGATATCAATCTTTTTCAAACATTTGTAACATTCTTAAATTTTATACAACAAATTTGAAGAAGAATGTGTAACCTTTCCCTAGTAAAAGCAAAAAAAAAAAAAAACAGAAAAATAATGCTGTTATAAATGTAACAACTTGTTACATGACAATCTCTCATTTATACCTATGTAAAACATACTATTTGGATTACTAATGGAAATCCAATCATTACATGGTAATTTGTGTCATAATGTAAGAATCTGTAGATTAATTGATAATATAATAGTACAATTCTAGTTGAGGCAATAAACTTCAGTTAAGCCAGCATACGAAAACCTGTGGGTGATTTTTTTTTTAAAAAAAAAAAGATATTTAGCAAGATTAACAAGTTTCTTATTTAGAGGACCAGGCATTATTTGATCAACTTATTTTTATTACTATTATTATTAAGCTCATTCCTTTTTTGTGTGTGGTAAAGAGAATGATGCAAATCTTTTCTGGGGCATTAAGACACTACTCTTCCATCTGCTGGGAATTTGTCACACTGTGTTGATTTTGGCAGAGCAAAATTCCTTATTGTCAAAAGCCAGAAAGTGGTCATAACAAATATGCAGTTTGTTCTTTTTTGAAGTCAACAGTTGAAATAATTCTTTTAATTTCAATATCACAAAGATGGCTTTGTTTGTTCTTTTTTCTTTTTCTTTTTTTTCTTTTATTGTTTAATATTGACCAATTTGTAATTCATACTCATCTATAGAAAAGAGTTAGGATCTGAGTTTTTATTTGTCAAATTTATTTTAGCCTTCCAAAATTTATTTTAAAAGGTTGGCCTTTTTATTATTCATTGACACAATAATTGAACATATTATAAGTAATAAAACAGAAAACACCATCAAAAGCCTACCAATCAAGAAAAGTCCAGGACCAGACAGATTCTCAGACATGTTCTTCAAGACTTTCAAAGAAGAATTAACACCAAGATTCTTCAAAGTATTCCATGAAATTCAAAAGGAGGGAACCCTTCCAAACTCACTCTGTGAGGCTAATATCACCCTGATACCAAAACCAGACAAAGATACATCAAAGAAAGAAAACTTCAGACCAATATTGCTGATGAACACAGATGAAAAAATTCTCAATAAAATTCTGGAAAATCACATGCAAAAAAAAAAACATATAAAAAAGATAGTGCACCATGATCAAGTAGAGTTCATCCCGGGGATACAAGGTTGTTTTAATATATGGAAATCAATAAACAATTCATCACATCAAGAGACTTAAAACCAAGAATCATATGATCATCACAATAGATGAAATAAAAGCATTTGAAAAATACAGCACCCTTTCATGTTCAAGACACTAGAAAAACTAGGGATAATAGGAACATATTTCCACATTGTAAAAGCTATATATTCTCCATAATTCTAAATGGAGAAAAATTGAAAGCATTCTCTCTAAAAACTGGAACAAGACAAGGATGCCCTCTTTCATTACTTCTATTCAACATTTTCCTTGAAACTCTAGCCAGAGTAATTAGACAGGAGAAAGAAATTAAAGGGATATGAGTAGGAAAAGAAGAATTCAAACTATCACCATTTGCCAATGACATGATTCTATATTTAGAAGATCCAGAAAATTCTACCAGAAAACGTCTAAAACTCATAAATGAATTCAGCAAAGTAGTAAGATATAAAATCAACAATCATAAATCAAACATGTTTCTATACATCAGTGATGGATCTACTGAAAAAGAAATTAGGAAAACCAACCCATTCACAATAGCTTCAAAAAAAATACTTGGGAATCAATCTAACAGAAAAGGTGAAAGGCCTCTATGATGAAAACTACAGAATACTAAAGAAAGAAAATGAAAAGACCTTAGAAGATGGAAAGACCTCCCATGCTCCTGGATAGGCAGAATTAAAAACATTATACAGATTTAATGCAATTCCTATTAAAATCCTAATGATATTTTTTATAGAATTAGAAAAAACAATCATGAAATTCACTTGGAAAAATAAGAGATCCAGAATAGCCAAAGCAATCCTCAGCAGGAAGAGTAAAGCAGGAGGCATCACAATACCAGACCTTAATCTATACTACAGAGGCACAGTAACAAAAATGGCATGGTATTGGCACCAAAACAAACATGTAGACCAATGGTACAGAATAGATGACACAGAGAAAAAAATTCACATAAATACAGTTATCTCATACTAGACAAAGGAATCAAAAACATTGACTGGAGAAAATAGAGTATATTCAACAAATGGTGCTGGGAAAATTGGAAAGCCAAATTAACAAAAAAAAAAAAAAAGAAAGAAAGAAAAGAAATCAAACCCTTATCTCTCACCCTGCACAAAAATCAACTCAAAGTGGATCAAAGACTTAGGCACTAGAAGAGAGACTCTGCACCTAATAGATGAAAAAGTAGGAAAAAAAAAAGAAAGAAAGAAAGAAAAAGTAGGCCCAAATATTCACCATGTCAGCTTAGGATCCGATTTCCTTAACAAGACTCTTAAAGCATAAGAAGTAAAATCAAGAATTAATAAACAGGATGGATTCAAACTAGAAAGATTTTTCATAGCAAAGGAAACAGTCAATAACATGAAGAGAGAGCGTACGTATTGGGAGAAAATCTTTACCACATGCACTCAGGTACAGCATTAATCTCCAGGATACACAAAGAACTCAAAAAACTTAACACCAAAAAAACCCAAGTAACCCAATCAATAAATGAGCAAAGAAACCGAACACTTTACAGAAGAAGAAACACAACTGATCGACAAATATATTAAAAATGTTCAACATCCCTAGCAACTATAGAAATGCAAATCAGATTTCATCTCACCCCAGTCAGAATGGCAATTATCAAGAATACAACCAACAATAGATGTTGGCGAGAATGTGAGGAAAAAGGTATGCTCATACATTGTTGGAGGGAATGCAAATTGGTGCAACCATTATGGAAAGCAGATGGAGATTCCTCAGAAAACTTGGAATGCAATCACTATTTGACCCAGCTCTCCCACTCCTTGGTTCATACCCAAAGGACTTAAAATCAGCCTACTAGAGTGATACAGCCACATCCATGTTTATGGCAGCTCAATTCACAATAGTTAAACTATGGAACCAATCTATGTGGCTTTCAACAAATGAATGGATAAAGAAAATGTGAGATACATATAGATAGATAGATAGATAGATAGATAGATAGATAGATAGATATGATGAAATATTAGTCAGCCTTAAAGAAGAATCAAATTATGGCATTTGCTGGTAAGTGGATGGAGCTGGAGAGTATCATGCTAAGCAAAATAAGCCAATCCCAAACACCAAGGGCTGAATGTTTTCCCTGATATGCACTTGTTGATTCATAATAAGGATGGGGGGTGGGGCTAGAGAAGAATAGAGTTTCTTTAGATTAGGTACTGAGGAGTGAAGGGAGGGGAGGGGTTATGGGAAGTAGAGTAGAATGAATCAGACATTATTACCTTATGAACATACATAACTATACAGCCAGTGTAATTCTATGTCATTTACAACCAGAAGAGTGAGCATTTATGCTCCATTTATGTATGATATATCAAAGGGCATTCTACTGTCATGCACCACTAATTAGAACAAGTAAAAAAATAATTGTACATAGTTATGGGGTACAGAATGATAATTTAATACATTATACAGGGTAATTTTCATTGCCTGATATATTTATTTTTTATTTTGTTGGAAAATTTGAACTCTTCTAGTTCTTTACAAAATACATCATCAATTATTGGGAATTATCACAACCCCTCTTCCACAAAATACTAGAACTTGTTCCTCCTCCTTCACTAAATGTCGACACTCACTCTCCTGTCTCCCTCCACCCCTTTGCGGCCTTCCCTTCCTAGCCTCTGATGGACAATACTTTACTAAAATCAACTTTTTTAGCTTCTGAGTTTAAAGGAGAATTTGGAGAATCTGTATATCTGTGCCTACTTGATATCACCAACATAATGTCTTCCGGGCTAAAGGAGCCAAAAGGCTTCACACGCAGGCCCACGAGTGATCTCTGAGGAATCTGAGATGACCCTAAGGGTGAATAAGAACAAAGCCAGTTCTGACCAACTTGGTCTTAACCACCTGGAGGAGAGTATGACCAAAGCACAGTCATGCACAATCCTGGATATTTAAAGGGAACGACAATGTGGCATTTTTTTTTAATGTAACTTCAGGTGCACACTGTGTCAGCCCTACCAAAAATAAGTGGAGCTGGAGGCTATAAAGGAAGGGTTCTCATGTGGGAGTGCCTAATAATAACTATCACAAACGTCTCTAGAGTCACAAGGCTGTCCTCAGTCTCTTTGAATCTGATCTCATAGGCCTACCATCTTCCTTACTTCCTGGGTAGATAAACTCCATCTGTTTTTCACTGATAACAATTATGAGTGACCATCTTCACAGTTTTCAGAGACTGGCTGAAATACTAATTGGGTCGGTGCTAATTGTTTACCAAAAAAGCCATGCTGTACTATCTTGTTTAGTGTCATCTTAATACAACCCCTGCCCCCTGTGTGCCTTGTGCAGTCACCTGCCATCTGCCACTGTAGACCTCTGGGCTGCTCTGATGCTGAATGCCCTTAACTGTCCACACCCCACCTGATGGAGAACAAAGACTTTGGATTACTTCCCCCACGACCTCACCCTTTCTCAGCAGGAAGCAGCTTGGAGATGTCATCGTCCATTTTTCCATAGAACAGAATGTAGGAATTGACAGGGGGGAGACGTCACAGTGTCCACGTTGTGCTTTGAATATAGCCCTTGCTGCTCTGCCTCTGCAATTTATTATTTATTTTTTTTTTTAAAAAGGTTTATTTATTTCTGCTATCAAAGAGCAGAATTATGACAGTGTAATTTAACAATCCTAATTGGCTTCATTTTTTATTTTAAAATCAGGTAACACTTCATTCCATGAAACAGAATCAGTTTTCCTATGAGCCGAGCACTCATCAAAAATAATTTAATGATTTAACATCAGATTATTTATTTTTCTTACACAAAATAAGGACAAGGGAACTTCACTATTTCGCCAGTTGAGAATGGCTGTTCTCCCTCCAATCCAGATTTCTCTTGGAGGACCAGATGTGTCAGCTTCGTTTGATTAACTAACTCCATGTTGTTCCCCCCCTCCCCCCCGAATATTGTCTCTGTTGAAAAACTGGCTTCACAAAGAAAGTGGAAGCAGGAAAATTTCAGAATCCAAAGCTTAAAAATAAGTCTTGGGCAGTGTGGGGTTATTTTCTGTCTCTGGGGGGGATCATCCGGTGTCCGAGGCCTGGGGACAGAGGCAAAGTCTCCAGCCACCCATCTAGGAAATGTCACTCTCAGTAGCGTCTGGTGTCCTGACCTGTGCTTGCCCAGGATGACGGTGGGTAAGGAGCAGCAGGTCACAGGGGCCCCCTGACCCTCTGGGAGACAGAGCTCTCCCTGGGAAGACCCCGGGACTGAGGGTCAGTGGCCAGGGGAGAATCAATGACTATCCCCGCCTGTGGTCCCTGAGGTCCTGGGGCAGGGATGCAGGAGGCAGCCAGTGTCACAAGACGTCCCTGTCCCTAGCCAGGCAGGGCGCCTGGCTAAGCGAGGAGAAAAAAGGTGTCCCTCCTCAGGGCTTGGCCCCTGAGCCTGGTCTCACTTCCTCCCTGGCACTCCTGGAAGGGGAGGAAGTGACATCCAGGGGAAGGCCGGGAAGTGAGGCCACCATCACATTCAAGTTCAGGGTGTGACAGCTCAGTCTGACCCCCAGCAGGCCCCATACTCTGCTCCCCTTCATGGGCCATGTCCCTTCTGAGAGTCACGCCCTGCCCTTTATAGGCACAAGGACCCAGAAGTTCCAGAGACATGTCCATGTTTAGGCCCTCGGATCCGGAACTGCCTCAAGCATCCTTGTTTAGGCCCCCGGATCCGGAAGTTCCAAAGGTGCACGTCCATGTTTAGGTGCCCGGATCTGGAAGTTCCTCGGGTGCACGTCCATGTTTAGGCGTTAGCATCCGGAAGTGCCTCAGGTACACATCCATCTTTGGGCCCTCGGATCCGGAAGTGCCTCAGGCATCCGTGTTTAGACCATAGCATCTGGAAGTTCCTTTGGTGCTCGTTCATGTTGAGACTCTAGGATCTGGAAGTTCCTCAGGCCTCCATGTTTAGGCCCCCAGGTCCGGAAGTTCCTCAGGTGTGTGTCCATGTTTAGGCTCTAGTATCAGGAAGTTCCTCAGTCCTCCATGTTTAGGCCGCAGCATCCGAAAGTTCCTCAGGTGCACGTCCATGTCTAAGCCCCAGGATCTGGAAGTTCCTCCAGTTCACGTCCATGTTTAAGCCCCCAGGTCTGGAAGTTCCTCAGGTATCCATGTTTAGGCTCTAGGATCCAGAAACACCTCAGGCATCCATGTTTAGGCCCCAGGATCCGGAATGCCTTAGGCATCCATGTTTAGGCCCTCGGATCCGGAAGTTCCTCAGGCACACATCCATGTTTAGGCCCCAGATCCTGCAATTTATTTTTTAAATGGACATATTTCTTTCTCTTCCTCTCTCCCTGCTCCTCCCTAATCTCTCCCCCTCCCTAATCTCAGGAGAAACAGGATTACCTTTCTTCCCCATCCTGCAAAGAGTTAGGAAGGAAGTAATTCAGACTTGGGGGTGGCACCAGAAGATCCCAGAAATGACTATTTCCCAAATTAACAAGTGAATTGCTTCTCTGGACAGAATACGTGGAATGCAGCCTTTGAGTCACCTCTTTAAAAGCCCCCAGTTACCCGCATGGGCAGAATCACAGCCTCTGTGACAGAAGTCCCCTGTGTTTCTCCTTGGCTAGCAAAGCATTAAAACTTATTTTTCCTCTTTCTAAACAAACAAACATAATGTCTTTCAGCTCCAAGATATCTGTAGGCAAAGACAACCCCATTTAAAATGGCACCCTTGGTCAGTACACAGCTTGAATAATGTGCCCAGCAGCTATGTATAAGAGGAAACCTGGAAATATTAGTCTCTCCAGTGCTTATCACTGGAATAGGTCAACCAATATTTTTTTTAATGAGTGGCACCGGGCACCTAGGTTGAGTTTAACTTTTACTCTTTCATTTCTATCCCCATTCTCCTTCCCATTTTTTCTTTTTCATTATAAAGTCTCTCTTTTAAATGATAAGACATAGAATTTGGAGCCTCAATCTCTCTTAATCTAACTGGAATCATGATTGAAAGATAAAAATTGTTTGGGGCAAGAAGTATTTTATGCCTCCCAACAAAATGACTATCTAAGCCAAAAGGAAGAGTAACTTAAAAATATGGAAGATTGAGTGGATGTAATAAACCTATACCAGGACCCCCATACAAGTAGCAAGAGTGCATCTACTAGGTATCTAAGAAGTGATGGGTTGAATGTGAGACAATCACAGTTCATTAGAAGAAAGTAAAGAGATAATTAAATGTCTATACAGAATCAATGAAACACAACAAAAACTTATTAAATACAAGTAAAGCTCAGCACTGGGCATTTATCCTAGTGAGAGAGATAAGCAATATATGGATTAAATCTCTGCTAGATTGCTTATCAGAGTTGTTGCTTTCATCATATCCCTTGTCTCTTTGAAACTTAATGTTTTTTTTTTCTTTTTCCCAACCTTCACCTCTCTGATTCTTTTCCCTGATCTTCTCCTTCCTGATCTCTCCTCCCTAATCTCATTTTCTCTGAATCACCTCCTTAAAAACTGCCTCTTCCTGCTGATGGGCAGAATCACAGCCTTTGGGGCATGAGTCCTCTGTGTTTCTCCTTGGCTAGCAAAGCAATAAATCTTCTTTTTCCTTTTTCTCAAAGCCATGTCTTCATTATTCGATTGGCATCAGGGACAAGGACTAAGCTTTCAGCAACATGGAGAGAAGCTAATGAGATATTACTGCCTGTGTGAATCAGCTGATATGGAGGGGCCTCCATCAACCTCTGTCCTTCCTCCCAAACACTGTGTCCTTCCCCAGACAGTCTAATCTAAAGGCAGAGGGATCCCTCAAAGTAGAAATAGTGCCTGTAAACAGGGAATATGCTACGGGAGGAAAAAAGGAGAAAGAAATAATGGATTAGGAGAGGGTGGAATTTTCATTAATCGATTGACTAAATGTGAAACTAATGCTAAAGTGAAAAAGTGTCCCCAAACAATCATCCTATGGGAACTTTTACTCTATTGAAAGAGCACATTGGGAGATGACACAGGGGTGGCAGGCTGGTGCCAGGAGTGCCATGCCATGACATTTTCACTATCCTCCAGGCCAAAGCCAAGAGTTGCCCCTTTTATGTGGCCTGCTACTAATCAGCCTAATAGATTGGATTATCATTCAGTTAAATTGACACTGTCCTCTCCCCTTCTGGGCAAGAATATGTGTTCCTACCCCACTCACATGGGGCCTGGGTGGGGCCCTTCCTTTGACCAATGGAAGGTAGGCAGATGAGACGCGGAGCTGGTTTCAGCTGAGGATTCCATAGCTAGGCTGAGATTCTGCCAGGACTTTTGAGCCATGTGCTTCTCCATAAGCTTAGTGTTCTCTCAGTAGCTCCGAGTCCCAGAAGAAGAGGAGACACTAAGTACACCTAAATCAAACCAGGGCCTGGAGCTGAGCCCAGACAACACATAACCAGAGGTGACTCACAGCCAACCCCGCCTAACCAGCAAGAAGGAAGGATTTATCACCACAAGTCACTGACATCAGTGGTTGGTTTGTTTCACAGCATTATTGCAACTAAAAGCTACTCAAAACAATCTGAAGAAATTAATGAGACTCCTCCCCAACCTCTCTCTCCCCTTGTATCTGGGATACTCATCTAAATTTTATGATGGATAATGAAAACACTTGTACTTAGTAGTAAAATACCAGAATGAATTGAAAGACAAGAAAACAAAATTCGATGCTTTGATGGAGAACATGGTAATAAATAAGCCCTAGATTTAGAGAAGTGTCATGTGCAAGAGCAAGCTCCACCAAACTATGAGAGTGGGAAGGAATCTGAGCTGCTCACTTACATCTTTAGCTTGAAGAGTCATTGGAAAGTTCAAACAGGATATTAAATGGAAAATTGCTTTGGTATTTATTCACCCAAGAAGCATTGTTTCACAGATGTGAACGATACAGATGTTGTCTCTGCCCTCCTGAGGCTTACCGTCTTCAGGCAGGTACTCATTGAGTGGCTTTTGTGTGCCAGACATGGGAGTAAACCATGAGCAACTTCAGCTACTGCTCTTGCTGTGCAGGTACTTAAGAGTATAGAAGAGAAAAGGCAAACTTTCCAGCAGGACAAGCAAATACAAAGGGAGGGAGCAGGGTCTATTTTACCAATGGGAAGGGCATGTGTTCCCCACAAGGCACGCGTCAGAGGGGAGGCTTTCCGAGGTCATGAGGTCATGAGGGTGGGGTCTCAGGAAGGAATTAATAGCCTTATAGGAAGAGACAAGACCCCCTGCCACGTGAGAAAACCAGGACAAATTTTCTTACAAGAATTCAACTGTGCTGGCACCTTGATCTTGAACTTCCTAGAATTGTGGGAAATCCATGTCTGTTGTTCAAGCTGCCTGATGCAGCCACCTGAGCTGACTGAGAAAGAAAGAAATCCAACAACAGTGAACTGAAAAGGGGGGAAGCACAGAGAAGAGTGAGGCTGGGGGTGGGTGTAGGGACCCTGACCTGTGGGCCATGGAAGGAGTCTCCCACTACCTCAGCAGCAGAGGGACTCCGCAGCAGATGGACATGGTGGTGATGGGTGGTCAAATAATAGGCCTCTCTTTGTCTTTGGTAAAGATTAGAAGGCTGGGTTCATTGCAGGATGTGACTAGAATATTCTGAGGCAAGAGTGACAGAAAAGAAAGAAAAGTCTGGAGGTATTCAAATAAGAGGCAATAATATTCTGAGCTAGGGTAGTGGTGATGGTGGAGAGTGCGAGCATGAGATGGAAGGATTTTTATGACCATTTGAACATGGAGAATATAAAAGACATAAATAACCAACATGACAGGATGGGTGGCTTGCAAGCCTGGGTGCAGGGTGGTGCTCAGCACCAGACAGGATTCTTCACTGTTATTTCTAAGTCCTAAACTTCTTATCCATTGGAATATTGAGGTAAGAATTCCCATCTTTTTCTCTGGCCTCTTTCAAGATTCCTCTTTATTATGTGAAAATGCTTCTGCCCACTAGTCACACCCATCACTGTTCCCATACACACGGGAGACTCTGGGAGACACATGGCAACAGAGCTACGATATCTATCGTCTGTGTGGCTCACCAAACTGTTGGGTTCCTCTTATTCTGACTCATTTCTCTTAAGGCCACAATCTCAGATAGTTGCTCATTCCACAAGCTTAACATACAGAACTGCTATAATCTTTCGAAATGAAGGAAGTGGATTGTCACATGTGTCTGAGAAAATTAACCCCAAGGCCAAAGGGAAAATTGTTTCCAGATTCTTCTGCATCACTTCTAGCTGGATTCTTTAAAATAAGTGGTTTATGTAATTCTTCTGAAAACTGTATGTAGCTAACTTTTTTACCTTTATATACCAAGTTTAGAAGTAATAAAACTAACTACTAGAAAAGCCTTGACTAGTTTGTACTGAGAAGATTGGAAAATTCACCCTAGACTAAGACTAAATTCACCTAAGACTCATCATTCAAAAGGTGAAATATTTTTTAAAAGAGACAGAAACAGAAAGATGTTATTTTAGGATGAGAAGGCCAGAAAAAGAAAACTATCATTCCCTTCTGAATTCCTCAAGGCTTAATCAGTTATGTTATTAATTAATTAAATGGTTTACAGAATAATAGTGACAGCCATCCTTTCTTAAATGATTTTTATTTACCAGGAACTATGTGAATACAATCTAGCTGAAGCTCACTGGATCCCTCTGGTAGGTTTGATCAACATTTTACAACTTTTTTGGTTATTTTTATGTGTCAAATTTACTGAGTTAAAGGATGCCCTGATGACTAGTAAGAAGTTTTTTCTATGTGTAATTTTTAAAAGTATTTCCAAATGTGATTAGCGACTGAGTAAAGAAAAATAAAGAACCACCTTTGCCAATGAAGGCAAGTGTCAATCAATCTGTCGAGGGCTCTCATAGAACACAAGGTGGAGGAAGGGCAAATTCTCTCATCTTCAACTGGGACATCTGTCTGCTCCTCATTTTGAACACTGGAATTCCTGGTTTGGGGGCTTTGGGGCTTTGGGACTTTGAACAAGCACATCTCCAAAACTTCATAAAGCCATCCTTCAAAAGAAGTAATGTTGGAGAAGGAAGTGTTTTGTTTCATTAAAAAGAAACATCAAAAAGTCTTTGCATTTTGCACCAGAGTTAGCTGAGAAAACACATCAAAATCCTTGAAACTTAAGATTGAGGTAGAATGGAGAAAAGTTGCTTTAGGCAAACTATTGTCTCTTACAATAAATAGGTCCTGAGGAAATGAGTGAAGAATTAGATGGACAAGTAAAAGGGTATTAGAAAAAGGCTATTTTTATTGTTTCATAGTATGACATACATCTTTTTACTAAACCTTAGAGTCCCTGGATTTTTTCATGGATAGTCAGGAAGGGAAAAAAAAAAAGAGGTGAGTGTACAACCACTTTGAGGAAAACAAAATGACTTCCCATCACATTCAAGTCACAAATTGCTCTCTCTAAGCTTTGGAGAGAAAAAAAAACTATGTAAACTATTTTAAAATGAGGTGATTTTATTGTCCCATGATCCACCCAGGCTTGTGATAGCTAACTGAATTCAGGACTCTGTAGACCCATCCTGCTCCTCCCCATATTTCTCTTAGGGAGAACCTGCTCTCTCCAGGCGTGCCCGCACTCGAACACCCTGGGCTGTTGTCCATATATCACTCGCCTCAAAAGTTTAATAGCAACTCCATCACAAGAATATGAATCACACAATGAAGTTACAGATTCTCCAACTTTCTTAAGCAAGACGTGCTAAGCCCTCTGTTACACTTGGCCCACACAGACTCTGGCAGCCAAGATCAGTGGAGCCAAAGAACAGCCCTCCCTTTCCCTTGTGGGAATAGAGGAACTCTTAAATTACTTCTATTCTTTGCTTTTTCTTAGGCTCAGGTGTTGTCTACCTGAAGCATAAATAATTTTTTTAATCAATTTAATGAGAAAAAATTAATTCAATTGATTTTTAACGAAGTATAAAAAACAATTGAGTCGATCTTTTACTTTACAAGTGTGTATATGGATATCATGTTGACCAATACAAAGTGGACAGTGTACGTCCTAAAAATATAAATAAATAAAGCATAGCCTCTAACACCTTATGTGGTTCAGCCACACCTTTCCTTGGCCTCGTCCCCTGACACTTCTTTTTATGGTCACTCTCTCCCCCTTCTTTCTATTCTTCAAGTGAAAGGAGCTCCCTGTTAGAGTTCCTGCAGTTTGAGACCCCCTCTGCCTAGGATGTTCTTTGCCCACCTAGATGCAGGATTTGCTTCAACCTGTCACTCATGACTCAGCAGATCTGTCACCTCCTCCGGGATGCTTTCCCAGATGGCTCTTCTAAGTAACGTCCTCCCTCGGTGACAACCCAGTCCCTCGCTCACGGCAGTTGTATTTTCTTCATAGCACTTTCCACTCACTGAAAGTGTTTTGTTCATTCGTTTGATTGGTTGTTTTGGGTCATATAACTGTCCCCGTTAAGGGAAGGGACCCTGTCCACTTTACTCACCAACACATCTCCAGCCAACTGAACATTAGCTTACAATGCAGTTGATAAGAAATATTTGCTGTATGAAGGAGTGAACAAAATGAATCAACATGTGAATGAATGAAAGTCGTAGTAAAGCCACTCGTGCCACATACAGCCAGGGGTTAGGACAAGTCAACAGTTTTCTAGAGCAGAGGAGGAAAACTGTAGAAACAAGCCACCATCCTTGATGTTTATCCTTTAATTTTCAGCCAAACTCTAACCAGAGAAAAGGTGAGGGTGAGTAGATTCTTTTTATTGTGCCAAAGATGATATTCCTGAATATTTCCCAACAAGTAGAAATCCCTAATAGAGTACCTACATATTATGAACTCTCCTGCTTCACAGTTAAAGGACTTTCTCCATAAACAAGTCAAAGCTATTTGTGTAGTTCACCAGGCATAAAATTTGAATGTATGAAGTTCACATTCTTTCGTTCTACCGAATCTTGATTAATTTCTGTAAATTTCCCATTTTTATTCTGTCTCTCTCTTTCTCTCTCTTTCCCAAATATAATGACTGTGTTTGAAAATGTCTCTTTATCTACAGTGGCTGCATATGTTTTTTTTAATCTATGAAGGCAAAAATAATTACATTCTATTAAGTACTACATATAGAAATTCCAAAAAGCATGCCACCTTATTTATAGCTGATTATCATTTTTGTTGAAAATCAGTACCACTCAAATTGTTATATACATTTACATAATACATTTCACTACTTTAGGAAGAGAAAATTTAAATATTTACCATTCATCTAAAATGTCTGCTCATATACATAAAAAATAATCATCTCAAAGTTAAATTTTCCCTTTAGTTAGAATTCAGACATTCAGGATTTATTGACCAACATTAAAACAGTAATAAGAATACTAATGTAAAGGAAAGAGAAACAATGTCAGTCTTTTTAAATGTCTTCACACTTAGACAAACTTGACAAATTGTCTTGGGAAAAATTAGGCAGTACATAGATTTAAAGTTCATTATATCAAGGGCAAAGAATTAAATGGTTTGATTACCTAGAATTTCCCCTATACAGAATGGATTTGTCCAGCTTTAACATTCTTCATGTCCCCATTTATAGATAATGCCATTACCTGTCTGAAAACTAATGTCCAGATAAACTGAGATAATCTGGTGACTCAAATTTCTCTTCCAAAACCATTATTAAATTTTGGCAGAAAAAAGCCTAACTATACTGACTGGCCTTCTCCACCATCCTCTAATGTCCATGGCTAGAGTTTTGTTGCTTTAATTTTTTCTATTGAAAAAAAAATGATATTGAGACCCTTCCCATCACCCTTGAGGGCCTATGTGCCAATTTTTCCTCAGAGGTCAACTAGCACACAGACATTTTAATACTGGGTCAGTGATTGACATATTAGCCTAATGACATATCAAATGCAGCTTAGTTCTGGCAGGACTGAGACTTCCACCAATGTATGCAAGCCATTACAATGGCACCACTTCTTTTACATGAGCTACACTGCGGTTTAGTTAGATTCCCCCAAAGGCCTGTGTATTAAAGGCTTGATCCCCAGGGTGGTGCTATTGGTAAATGTTGGAAACTTTAAGGTCGATCCCAGCAGGAGGTCCTTAGGTCACTGGGAAATGTGCCCTCAAAAGGGATGGTTGGTCCTGGTACCTTCCTCTCACTCTCTCTGCTTCTCAGCCATGAAGTGAGTGGTTCTGCTCATGGACTGGAACCTCTGAAATCATTAGCCAAAAGAAACCTTTTCTCTTTATAAGTTGATTTTTGGGACATTTGTTATAATGACTGAAAGCAACCAACACAGACTAAAACAATAACTCAGTTGATACATATTTGTCTGCAAATTTACATAAAGGAAGACACTAAAAAGGAAACCTGAGAACTCTTGATCTGGTCTAGGCTAGGGAGAGGTGTTTGGGTTTTTTTGGTTTTGTTTTGTTTTTTGTTTTGTTGTTGTTTGTTTGTTTTTTGAGTTTTGTTTTGTTTTGGTTTGATTTTGGTTTTGGTTTTTTGGTGCTGGGACTCAAACCCAGGACTTGCATATACTAAACACATGCTTTACCACTGATTTATGTTCCAGCCCTTCTACTGATTTATTTTTAATGGATATACAATATGGTAAAAGGTACAAATTTTAAGATTATCAATTGATGAATTTTTATGTACACTTATTACCTAGTAACCATCTAAATGGAGATATAGAACAGTCTCACGAATCTCAGATACCTATTTCCTCAGGTATCTTTCTAGTTGATTCCCTCCCCTACCCAAAATAGTAACTGGTATTTTTTGGTTTTTAATTGAGAAATAATTGTATTAAATTATGTATGCCTATATGTATGTGCATATTTATTTATTTATAGGATACATTGTAGAAAGATTAAGTTACCTCATCTACTTATTTTTTGGCAGTGAAGATGTTTAAAGTTTACTATTTTAGCAATTTGAAACACAAAATATATTATGGTTAACTATGGTCATTATGCTACACAATAAATAACTAGAATTCATTCTTAGGTTTAATGGATACTTTGCAGCCTTTGGCCAACATCTCCTCTCTCCCTAGCCTCACTCCAGCTCCTGATAACTACCATCTGGTTCTCTGCTTCTGTGAGCTCAACTTTTTAGAAATTACATGTAAATAAAACCATGCAACATTTGTCTATCTATAAGCTAGGAAGAATCTTTAAGATATTAATTCCTATCATTGACTATCCTCTAACAAAAATAATAAAAAAACTTCTGTGAAAGTAAAATACATGTTCATGGGTAATTTCAATTTTGATTAAGTTGACAATGATGTCTTAATGGAAATAAATTAACAGAACGTATTTCAAATAACTAAGTTTGTGCCAATATAACTTTCTCTTTATTAAGGTCAGGACTCAGAATTTCCTATAGTTTTACCTTGCTAAAGAAAGAAAGAACATTTAATTTAAAAGGGGCTGCACACTGCTATGCAATAAATAATACTATAGTGTGAAGTTTTTACATTACTGTGCATATATATGTGTAAATATGTGTATATATATATATATACGTGGATATGTATTTTTAAGGGAGAACTCAGAATCCAAATTAAAAGATATATAAAGATATTCAAAACTTTTCATTACTGTATGAACACTTGCTCTTGGGAATTTAGCCTCTCTTTTAATATAGTGTTCACAGAAGAGCAACTGACAGCTGTTCCTCCTAGAAATCAGTCCAACCTCCTGAGCAGCCATCAGACACACCCACAAATTTAGACCACCGTTCGCAGTGGTGTGGTGTTAAACGGCACACTGAACTGAGAGGCACAGATACCAGTGTGAGTCTCTGGGGATTTAGAAAGTAACTAATAACTTTTTTGTTGTTGTTCTGCCTTGAATTCAAGCCAACAGATCAATAGGACAAGCACTTCTGCACACGGGCTACATTTTCCTGTGTTAGAGACTTCTACTAGATATAGAGGAACATGTGTGTTTGGCTTCTTGGTATGAATATACACACACACACACACACACACACATATATATTTATATACATTTATATGTCTATGTTTAATATAAAATCTATCCCGCCTTTCAGGTAAGCACTTTGCTAAGTCTTAGGGGTTTTTACTAAACTATCAGGATGGTTAGAATGGGAAGGTGTACATCATGTGACCTCTATATTTTCACTGAAGTTAAGAATTCAGCCATTTGACCCTACTGAGTCTTTGCTATTTTGAATTACTTACACAATAATGAACAAGCTATTCAGGGCCTTTTGCTTACAGGGTTTATAAAAAATAATACTAAAAGAAAAGCATTATGCTTTCTCCCAAATATGTTTTCATTGTAAGGGTGTTGCCTCATATCTTCGAGATTGCTTTTGGTTGAAAATTGGCGATTTGAATGCAGCTGTTTGCCAAAAAGAAGATGGAAATATGTAAAACTCTCCAAAGAAGGAGACTCCCTACAGGAGGTGTTCCTAAAGTGCCCAGTCATCAGGCTGAGTCGACTGACTATCAGTCATCAGTTGGACTGAATGATTCTTAAAATCCCATTCAACTATTCGTGAAATTCTGTAACTACTTTTTTAAACTGAATAGGCAAAATTGAAGTAGACAGCATGGAATTCCAATTACTCCGATTGAAAGAAACAAAATATTAGCAACTCATCACACATTCTGTCCTCTTTCTTTTCTTCATTTATACTCTTACACTGGTCACTTTTCCACTCATTAACTCGTTTATTTAGATAACAAAATGTTTAGCACTGTGCTAAACCACAAAGAAATCTTCAAGTGAGCAGTTTGTCTGAGGAAAGGCCCATTTCCTGGTCTTCAAAATTTAGCGCTTTATGATAAACTAGGGGGAAAGTCTACATTTAGATTTATTTACTAAAGAATTTGTGAATTCAGGGGTTTGCTCCATGCAGGGAGTTTCACTGCCATCCTCAGAGAATAAGCTAACTAAATGTTTTGCTTTTAGTTTTGTTTTATTTTACTTTAATATCATTAAATATGACACACGTAAGTGTGAAAGGCAAACATTTGCAACTTGGCATTATTTGAATTATCTATACACCCACCACATAGGTCAAAAACTACCATTTCCAAACAGTAAAGAGCAAAGAGTGATGTATTTCCTGGATGGGACTAAAAGGGACAGTGTGAGATGTCATCATGCTCATAAGAACACGGCATAATTTATAACTTATGAATTAAGTTCCAGGCAAATTCTTATCAAGTCACTATGTACTTTCTTTTTGACCTAGTACTTTCCATTCCTAAATTTTCATCTAAGATTTTT
Source organism: Urocitellus parryii (assembly GCF_045843805.1). NCBI lineage: Eukaryota > Metazoa > Chordata > Mammalia > Rodentia > Sciuridae > Urocitellus > Urocitellus parryii. Next base: position 21,929,456 of record NC_135540.1, read on the forward strand.
TAAAAAAGCACATTTCTACAAAAGGAACCGTACAAGAACATTCATAACAAACATTTATAACATAATCAAAATTTAAAAAGAATCCAAATTTCCATCAACAAGTAAATGAACAAGTAGTTTGTTACATTAATACAATGAAATATTACTTAGCAATAGAAGTTATGAAATACTTAAACACAAAATTATATGAATTAATCTCAAAAACATTATATGCATAAAAGAAGTCACATACAAAAGAGTACACATATTGATTCTATTTGTAGATTTCATTTCTATAACTAGCAACACTATTCTTTGTTAATCAAAATCTAACCAATTGTTTGAGTGGGGAACAAGGAAACTGTCTGGTAATGGAAATTCCACATCTTGATTTGGATGGTTACATTTGTTGAAATTCAATGAATGGTATATCTAATAATCTGTGCATTCTATTATATGCAAATTTTAACTCAATATAGCAAAATTTTTTAAAAAGGGGGCATCATGGAAATAAGTTTGATTTTGATTTTTAAAATAAAAATCACAGTTTCAAACCCTCCTCCTCCCAGCCCTGCTTTCCGTCTCTATGGAGTTACCCACTTGGGACATTTCATACAAATGGAATCATAAGTAATGTTTTGCATCTGACTTCTTTCATTTGCCATAATGTTTTCAACTTTGCAGCCCATATTGGTACTCAACTCTATTTTATGGCTGAATGATATTCCATTGTAGATAAACTCATTTTATGTCTTAATTTGTTTACCTCTTCATCATATATGTCTTAATTTGTTTACCTCTTCATCCCCTAATGCACACTTGAACTCACCCCATCTTTCAGCTCTTGTGAATTGCTGCTGTGAACATTCACATGTGAGTGTTTGAGACCCCGTTTTCCATTTTTTTGCAGGTATACCTGGGAGTGGAATTGTAGGATCAAATGGTAACTTTGTCTAATGTTTCAAAAAACCATGACACTGTTGTCCACAGGAACTGAGCTACTTTATATTCCCACCAGCAATTGATAAAGGCTCCAATTTCTCTACATCATTGTCACCATTGTCTCTTTTCCATTTTTGTTGTTTTTATCTGTCTTAGTGAGTGTGATGTTTCATTGTGGATTTTCCATTGTTTTTACGTAAAACTTGAATACAAAGAAATCCATGGACTAATTTCTTTAACAAACAATTTTTGCTGATATCTTGGTAAAGGATTCCTCCAATCCCATGTACGTGCTGTTTTGTAACAGAAGCAACAACAAATGACAGTCAAAATATAGCACTGATTATCTCCATTCCCTTCCCTTCATTCCCCTTTTGTCTAATACAATGAACTTCTGTTCCCCCAATGCTTATTTTGTGTTAGCATCCACATATCAGAGAGAACATTCAATCTTTGTTTTTTTTTTGGGGGGATTAGCTTATTTTACTTAGCATGATAGTCTCCAGTTACATCCATTTACCAGCAAATGCCATCATTTCATTCCTCGTGTGGCTGAGTAATATTCCATTGTGTATATACCACATTTTCTTTATCTATTCATCTGTTGAAGGGAAAGGCACCTAGTTTGTTTCCATAGCTTGGCTATTGTGAGTTGAGCAGCTATAAACATCAATGTGGCCATATCACTGTAGTATGCTAATTTTTAAAATATTTTTTATTTGTCAATGGACCTTCATTTTATTTGTTTATATGCAGTGCTGAGAATCAAATCCAGTGCTTCACACATGCTAGACAGGTACTCCACCACTGAGCCACAACTCCAGCCCCTAGTATGCCAATTTTAAGTCCTTTGGGTATATGCCCAGGAGTGGGATAAGTGGTGGTTCCACTCCAAGTTTTCTGAGGAATCTCCATACTGCTTTCCAGAGTGGTTACACCAATTTGCAGTCCCATCAACAATGTATGAATATGCCTTTTTCATCACCAACACATATTGTTTCTTGTATTCTTGATGATTGCCATTCTAACTGGAGTGAGATTAAATCTCAGTATAGTTTTAATTTCCATATTTCCAATTGCTAGAGATATTGAACATTTTTTCTTATATTTGTTGACTGATGGTATTTCTTCTTCTGTGAAGTGTCTGTTCGGTTCCTTTACCAATTTATTGATTGGGTTTTTTTTTCTTGTTTTGTTTTGTTGTGATGTTAAGTTTTTTTGAGTTCTTTAAACATTCTGGAGATTAATGTTGTACCTGAGGTGCAGGTGGTAAAGTTTTTCTCCCATCCTCTAAGCTCTTTCTTCACATTCTTGATGGTTTCCCTGGCTGTGAAGAAGCTTTTTAGCTTGATACCATCCCATTTATTAACTCTTGATTTTACTTCTCGTGCTTTAGGAGTCTTGTTGAGGAATTCAGTTCGTGAGCTGACATGATGGAGAGTTGGGCCCATTTTTTCTTCTAGTAGGCACAGGGTCTCTGGTCTAAAAGCATTAAGATCTTAAGTGCTTTGTCCAAGGTCTATAATACTGAAACCAGGATTTGAATGCATACTGTCTGACTCTGGAGTCATTTTTCTTCTTTGGTTGCCAGAATATACTCCAAAGTGCCTGAAGCCTGTAGGCTTTACAGATATAAGACTGGTTAATATAGCTTAATCATAATCCAGAAGTTCAAATTTAGGCATCAGGGCTATAATTTAAAATAGGAATGTGTGACTGGACTTTTCACTCTGTTTTTTAAAGACTGTTAAGTTTTCTCTGTCCTTGAATATGCTTCTACACTCAGAAACGTGTAACACTGTTTGTCCCAGCTGGACCCGTGAGAGAAGAACTGATATCCCTGTCTCCCAAGTAACTACTGCTCCCTCAGAGACCAGTAGGGGGCACCATTCTACCCACGGTCCTGTAAGGGTGTGGCTTTGACTCTGAGCACATGACTCCCCTGTGGACAGGGGCAAAATCTGACTAAGATAGTAAGAAGCCATCACCTCTAGTTTTCCTCTTCATACTGCTTCATAGCTGGAAGCAGCTACGGAATTTGTTAAAAAGAACCAACCTCTCCCCCTACCTCTGGAACCTGAAACTGGGACCCTAAATCAAACTGGTTCAGTGTCGACTGCTGTGAAGAACCGCCCTTCCATTGCCCTCATGGCATACTTTAGGGTCTTGCATAAAAAGAATATTCCTTTTAAGTGCCTCCCTAATGCTCAAAATGCAGCCATCCGCCTTCAACTGGTAAAGAAAGGCCAGGTTTTTAAAAAGAAAATTAGTTAATAACAAGAATCACAAAGTACAGCTAAAGATGTGAGCAAGAAACACCACAAAAATAACCAAAGAATGACTCAGAAGGTTATTTAATGTCCTCGAATCCCCCAGAGGGTCCAGAGAGCCCTGCAACCTCTGCCCTCTTCATGCCTCTCATTCCAGCCTGGGATGACCAGTATCCAGGCTGTGTCCCTGGTGTGTGGCCACCCTATCTGACAAAAGATATCAGGCCAGCTGTTTAGGACAACCACTATCCCAAAAAGAAGGAAACTCGCATCCCATGAAGAACTACTATGTACCATGCACTTTATAGACCTAAGAGGCAGCAACGGATGGCAGGAGGGCCCTGGGGACAAGGAGACCAAGGTCTCACTCTCAACTTCACCTCTTGGCTTCAGGCAAGTTACTTAAGCGCCTGACCTCACTTTGCTCATCTGTACAATATAATCACCCATATCTCATGAAGCTTGTGGTGAAGACTGTCTTACATAACACTAGCCCAGGGCTTTGCACAGAGTCTAGAAAAGCCTATTTACTCAGTTTTAAGCTATTAAAGACATTACTGACATTATTATTTTTCCATTATCTCATATTCAAAAAGAAGCCCAGAATGGAAAGAACTCCCCAAGCCCTCTCTGTCCTCAATCAGCACTTCCCAGGTTAGTCCCAACAGATGCTTCAGAGTGTAAGTCACTCATTTCACCGGGAAGTGTCCCCGATACCAGGAAGCATCAGAGTTGACACCAAGATTCAACAGATTGCTCTTAACCTTATTTCTATGGTTACCAAAAAACACATCCTGGTGGTTCTTTCCAAAAAGGTTTGTGCAAACATGATTCCATCCTGAATGTAAACTTGTGCCACTCAGTGGAATAAAAAGTACCATTTTAATTGGAGCCACGGGTCAGGGGATGGGCGGCCCTAAAATAACACCCCCAACTCCTTCCTGCAATAACTGACCCCCTTCTGCTGCACGGCTACCGAAAGCATGAAAATGTATCTTTAACATGTCTCATCAATGATGGGTCAGTTGAAAATTTTTGCCTATTTTAAGATCAAAATTGGAATTGGCCTTTTATGGTCATTCCAAAGCAGACAGATAATATCTGCAATTATTTGCTTCTTTGCATTTATGGAATTGCTACTTCCCGAGAGCAGGTGGCCTGAAGCAAACTGTGCCAGCTGTTTCCAGAATAATCCATGTTTGTACATTTACTCCCAACAGACACTCCCAAAAATCCATCAGGAACTAAACAAAAACAGGCACATGCAAAAAAAAAAAAAAAAAAAAAACCACCAGGTCTGTGACGCATACAGCCGTGCCCACAGTCATCTGGATTTTTGTCTTCCTTTTCACTCCATTAAATGGACAAATTTTAACCCTTGTCTTATTTGGCCTTCTGAATGTTTTCTGAAGAATCCACGTGGTTGTTCTGCCAGCTTGATGGAAACTCCCTCCTCCTGTCCTGGTGACATCTTGCTCCCCAGGTCCTCTTGGCATCTTGCCGGCTTTCCTTCTCTGTCCTGTCAGGGCACCCCACTTATATTGTGGGTGTTCCCTGAGATGCCCACTTCCACACTCTTCTCTCACTCCATGGTACAGACAACCACGTGGCACATAACGTACAACCAAGGGAAACTGAAACTAAATAGTGCATTCCAGAGCATTCGGAAAGTTAAATCTGCATTTACATGCCTCAAATAAAACTTCCTAAGGTAAAGCCTCCAGGACACACCCTGTTTGCAAGAAGGTGAGGAAATGGGCAAGTCACACACAGCCAGTGGGAAGGTTCATGAGTTTCCCGAAAGCAATCTAACAATGATTTGGTAAGTCTCCAAAATGTTCATATTTTGATGCAATAATTCTATTTCTACATAAGAATTAGGAATATATAGTAATAATCATTACACATTTTGCTCAATTAAAGATACATGAAGTAGCTAAAAGTGAAAAGGATTCTAAACAGTTCAATTAACTATGGTATATCCATACATTTAAAAATCTTCAAGATATGTTCTTACAGGAAAAAGTTGAAAATAAATAGCAGATAAAGTCCAACCTCAATTATTAATATAGGTATTTATGTTTCAATAGACATATATACATAGAGAAAATAAGAGAGGGGAATGGGGAAAAGTCACACTTGGTATTAACAGGGTTATTTCTTTGTTAAGAAATATGGATAAATCAGGTGCTGTGGCGCACGCCTCTAATCCCAGTGGCTGGGGAGACTGAGGCAAGAGGATTGAGAGTTCAAAGCCAGCCTCAGAAAAAGTGAGGAGCTAAGCAACACAGTGAGACCCTGTCTCTAAATAAAATACAAAATAGGGCTGGGGATGTGGCTCAGTGGTTGAGTGCCCCTGAGTTCAATCCCCAGAAACCCCGCCCCTAAAGAAAAGAAATATGGGCAAGTTGTATTGATTCTTTGGGTTTTTTAATATCTTCATGTTTCATTAAAACAGCACTAATTATTTTTGTAATGAGGAGAAATAAACTTCAAGAGGAGAGAGGCCTTATTAATGAAGACAGTACAATGACATCCTCCTAGAATACTGACTCACAACTCCTAGAAGATTCAGGCACAGGGACTATTTGAAAGAGTGCATGTTTCAGAAGGAGACGAATTTGTTTAAACAGACTTTAAATCACGTTTGAAGCCAAGCTGGGGACAAATACCCACGTGTCAATGACTCACTTATCATAATTGTACACAGGTCAGAGACAAACACCTGGCTGACTCCAGAATTTGTGGAGAGATAACAGCTTTCTCAAATGCTGCAAGATCTGGAGAGCCAAGGTGGAAACATTGCTTTTGGAATTCAAGTAGCATGGTTTACCTTGAATGAACCCTTGATTGATGGGCTGGCCAGAGTTATGGCAATGGCTCCACATCCTGGAAGCTTGGGGTTTTTTAATTTGTGAAATAAGGGTAAATTTGACTTCACACAACGAGGACTACAGCCGATTCTTTTCACAGATTTTGTATTTGTGAATTTGCCTACATGCTAAAATGTATTTGTAACTCCCAAATCAATACTCCCTGTACTTTTTAGGATCATTTGTAAGTATGCATGTATCAGGGAAGATTTTGAGGCCCCCACCTACATACCCCTGAGATTGAATAAGGTTTTTTAAATATTTTCAAATTTTATAAAAACAGCACGGATTGCTCTGACTCGCTTCAGCTCTCATTTTGTAAATAAGTGTTCATATGAACTGCTTAGTGCCACATTTTTCACATTTTTGTATTCTCTGTTGGTGTTTTCTGTGTAAATGGCCCCCAGGCTGGTGCCAAAGCACTGTCTTGTGTCCCTGAATGCAAGAAGGCTGTGATGCACCTTATGGAAAACATGTACATCAGTTAATCTCCGTTTGGGCATGAGGTATAGCACTGTTGGCCATGAGTTCCACAGAAATCAATCTATAACACCTGTCAAACAAGGTATCCTGAAAGAGAAACGCATAAACAACAAGGGTTATCTATTAATCAAATGATAAAAATATTGTGACCAGAGGCTCACAGGAACCCAATCCTGTATTTCCTGTAGGAGCAATGTTCACTATTGAATAATTTACTGTTCTTGGCAACTAAGCCATAACTACATGAATAATGAGAAGTAATTATATATATAACTTATGCATGCTTCCACAAACGTCACATTAAATGCCAACAGGCACTAAATGTAATCCTGTACCTCAAATCAAGCTAAATGTGTAATAAATGCCTATTGAATAAACTGAATGTTGCCTGAAGTTGAAATAGGGTGCGTCATAATATACCTGTTTTTAACCCAACATTAAGTTGCTTTTTCTGAAAAGCCCAAAGCATGATGACCATACAGGTCTCCTATGCCAGCACTACATTTGCTTACAGTAGCTGTTATAACCCCTATTTCTTTCAGAACAAACTGCTCTTCAACAATCAAACATTCATATAATGGCAAATATCTAAAACAGCTTCAAAGTATGTTTTGGATGAAAAGTACTTATTCTCTTTAAAAAGAGTTTTCCATCTTTTAAAAAAAGAAAAAGACATTTAACTTCTTTCCACAGTCCATCATCCTCCTGTAAGGGGGACACAATTACAACTGAATTCATTAGTGGAGATACATAGATTCTACAATATTCAACACCAGTATTTCTAAAAAAAGAAGCCAAGAAAGAAATTGTTGAAAAGCGTAGGGATACACCATAACCTCAACTAATTATGAGAAAACACCAGACAAATTCAAATTGAGGAACAATCTACAAAATACCAATATTCTTGAAAAAGTTTCAAGGTTACACAAGACAAGGAAAGAAAAAGGAACTATCACAGATTTGAAAAGATGAAGGAAAAATGAACCAAATGCAATGTGAAAATCTGGTTTGAATATGAACGCACAAAAAGAATATTGGTGTGGAACTGAAGAAATTCAGGCTAGATATTTTTCATCTTGCTGATTGCGTCTTGGTTACCACCAGTGTTAGCATTGCCAGATGCTGGATGGAGACTTCAGGGGAATTCTTTGTACTATATGTACAGTTCTTCCCTAAAGTCTAAAATTAAATTTTAACAAAACAGTTTTGCAAAAGAGATCAAGAGAGAGTAGAAAGTAGTAAGAGAGAAAGCAGGACTCATTCTATAGGCAAAATATAAATATTGAAGTGGGTGAACCAAGAGCTACTTTGCATGGCTGGACTAATTCCTTGCAGCACATAGAGGCTCATCATTTTCTGAAAGAATTGACAGGAAGTAGTACTTTAACAGGACCATATGGGTGGCCACTCTCCCCAAAGACTTTAAATTCCTGCCTCCTGGAAGATTTCTCAGAACACCTTGAGCGCTGACCACATTCTCTCTTCCACCAGTCAAGGTCAAATTATCTATATAGAGGAATGATCCAGAGGGTCTATTTGAAAAACGAATTTACCTGAAAACAGACTAAGGTACTATTTGTGGCCTGATAGTGTTTTCTTTGGGCATGAACTCTATGTCTGAGGAACAAGATTTTCAAATGCCCTTCTGGGAAAACAGGTCCTAGACTCCCAATATCCAGTCATTATATAGACCTAATAATTCTAATTTATTGTCATTGCAGGCTATAATTTCTCCCCAAGTTCTTCTGAAGGGACTTTGCTACTTAAAATCTTATTTTTGTATGATTATTAGAAATCACAATGGGCATGATCTGAACAGAGGACAGGGAGCTACTTATTTCCTTCCTGAAAAGCTGGAATTTGCTAACCTGAAATATTGGGAAATTTATTTCTTTTTCCATAAATTCCTTGAGCCATCCCTTCCTGAGCCCTTATGGAGAACTGACAGTCCACTGTGCATCTTGATGAATTTGGAACAAGTCGTATGTATCTAGATCTGTCCAGGACATATGAGGACTCCTTGCTATATACCAAGGTTAGTCTATCAGATTGATGTAAGAATCCAAAGTACTAGTCTCAGAATATTACTGACTCATACTTTCTAAGCCCATAAAAATTCCAGAGCCCAAAATTTATGTTCTACTTTTAAAATATGTCCTAATCCTGAGACAGACAGAAGCCTAGATGACCCAAGAGAGATGGCAATGATGGTGGTACATTACAGAGGCTACTGCCACGGTAATAGTAAGAAAGAATTACTAACATTTACTGAGCTATTATTGTGTTCCAGGCACTGCATTAAGCACTGGTGTGTATTAACTCTTATAATCCATTCTATAACCTTCTGCCGTGAATATGACCATTGTCCATCATTTCAATGATGAAGGAACTAACACTTTGTGAAGTTGTATAACTTTCTAGACATCACGGGGCTAAAAAGAAAATGTAAAAAAATGAACAAAATTTCACTGACCCAGAGCTTATTAGCTTAACAATACATTGCACTAGGAACTATATAGTTTGATAAACTACAGGGTTCTCTGTCACCCCAAATCCCTCACCAATATGGCGGCACCTCTATGAGGTGGTTTCAGACAGAATGAAGTCCCCCAAAATCATTCTGGTCCTCTCTCACTCCCTTCCTGTCTTCCTCAGTACATAGTTTGTTCTGTCTGACCTTCAGCCCCTGCAGACTTGAGACCTAGTCCAGGCTGAACTGTCCCTGGTGAAGTAGTCCTCACAGTCCTAGATGCTTGGGTTCACCCAGGACCTTCCTGTTCAGGTTCAAATGTGACTGACCTCTCCCTGGTCTTCCTAGTAAGCTCTGATGTCAGCCAGCCTGACCAACAGGAATAATCTCTTTCCCACCCAGTTATCCAAAGAGGGGTCAGCAGTGCTTTCAGAAGACTGACATGGATGCTGGAGAGAGAGGGTCTGTTCCTTTCGTTCTTGAACACCAAGCTGAAAGGATGCTTATGGCCACCTAGGGTATGTTGCCATCAAACCAAGGAATAACAAGCAGCACTGAGAAACAGAAGCAGAGACCGAGAGCTGACGAGATTGTCTGAAGCCCTGGATCCAACTACTTCTGAAACTAGACCTGCCACTTGAAGTTCCCAGTCAAGGAAATAAAAATATTCCTTTGGCTAATTGGTCTATATGGGATTCTTGATCGTTTACAGTTCTAACCAATACAGTGGACATTACAATGTCCTTGATAGCCAGTATTTCCTTCTTACTTTTTAAAATCTAATTTAAATAATTTCAATGTTGAATAAGTTGGAAGAGTATAAATTAGTACTGTTCTCTTAAAAAAAGTGTGTGTGTGTGTGTGTGTGTGTGTGTGCACGCGCGCACGCACACGTGCATGTGTGTGCTGTATACAACCCATTGCTTTTCATATGACAGTAGTAGGAAATATAGAAGATATAGAAACAGGAGATATAGAAAAATTAAGAGTATGTTGGGTAAATTAAAATAATAACCTAAAAGGCCTAGATAGTGTTAGCCACAGACATATCTACTAATATGACAAATAAACCCCAGCTCAGTTAAATGAGATGCACATCAAAAAAACACATTTAATTTCCAAAACTCTGTGTATACGTTATTTGCAAATTTGCGTCTCCCATTTTGACCTCTCTTCTGAACCCCAGACTTCTTTATCCATCTGCCCATTGAACATCTCCTTTCTGTAAACAGGCTTCAGATATCCAAAAGAGAACTCTAGATTCCTTCAAACCCCAGAACTGTTCAGAGTTTTCTTTTTCAATAATAGTCTTTGATTTACCCAATTGCTGAGAGGCAGAACTTGAAGTTACTTTCTAAGTTGCTCTCTGTGTCCTCCTTGTTCTTTTATCTCATTTCTAATTGGCCAGCAAATCTTGTTGGTTCTGCTATAAAATGTGTCTCGAACCCAGCTATTTCTCTTTGCTTCTGCTGCTACAACCTGATCCAGGCCCACAACACCTCTCAGCTGGGTCACCAGAATGGCCTCTTAACTGAGATTCCTGCTGCGACTCACAGCCCCTTCCAGCCAATTGTTCATACAATGGCCAGAAATACATCATTTTAAATATAAACCTGATCTGTCATGCCTCTGCTCAGAAGTCTCCATGGCTTCCCATCACACTCAGAATAAAGGTCAAAGTTCTTACCAGCTGGAGCTGGCCTCTCACCAACCCTGCTGCCATCTTTAGTTACTGCCTCCCTCCCTTTCTCTGCTTCAACCGCACCCACCTCTCTCTGCTTTTCCAACAGGCAGGCACTCTCTCAGGGCATGTGGACTTGCCATTTCCTCTGTGCTACGATGTGAGCATGTACTCCCAAAGGTTCATGTGCTGTAATCCTGGTCCCATATATAATGATATTGAGAACTGGTGGCCCATGAAAAAGTAGAGTTGTGAAGGAAGGACATCAGCTCATGGAAGCACCCGCCTTGGAAGGGGTTAGTGTAGTTCTTACAAGACTGGGTGAGTTATTCCAAGAGTGGGTTGTTACAAAGCAAGTCTAGCCCATGAACTTCTTGAGTGTGGTATCTCTAGCCTCTTGACCAATGCCAGAGATAAAGTAAGTGCATGCTAAGTCTCTGTTGATTGATGAATGAAGAAATCAACATATAAGGCAGGAAGGAAGTTAATAAATCACACATATATGAATATATGTATGGTGGGGATATATTCTAATCAAAAAGAAAACTATTTCATTCCCAAGGGGGAAAAAATGGGCACACCCAATGCCCCGATTTTGCTTTTAAATATCATTTTCCAATAAAAGCAACTAGAGGATCATGCATAAATGAGAGGTTTTAGACCTGGGATCCCCCAAATTACAAGATGAGCCTGAATAATCTTGTAAGATCAGAAAGTCAGGAAATTCTAAAAAAAAAGTGGGGGGGCAAGTCAAAGAGAATCAAGAAACATGTGCCAAGCTATAAGAGTTCCCAGTGACCAAGCTAGAAGAACTTGGCCAACGAAACTATTGGCATTATGTTAGATGACAATCCAATGTCCAAAATAAGAATGCTTGATTCCATGCTGGAACAAATAAACGGGTGACTATATAAATAAATGGAGGAAAAGAGACAAATATTGTATACAGAAAAATTCCAAATAACATATAGAGATACTCCTCCTGTTGCAGGCTGAATTGTGCCCACTCAAAACACACTTGTCAAAGCTATAACACCCAGTACTTCAGAATGTGGCTGTTCTTGTGGAAAGAACATTTAAAGGGATGATTAAGTCAAAATGGGGCCATAGGATGGCCTTGACTATATCCTTATAAGGAAATTAGGACACAGAGACAGACCAGAATGTGCATGACAAGGGGAGAGCCCTCAGAGGAAACTAACCCTGCTAAACACCTTGATCTTGTAATTCCAGCCTTCAGAACTGTGTGAGGGGAAAAAAATGTTATTTAAGCAACCCAGTCTGTTGTATTTTGCTATGGCAGCCCTAGGAACGAGCAGATTTATTTTTTCAGAGATGGAGCTTAATCTCTGCACTTAGTCTTGTATAGGGGCTGAATTTAGTGAAACTATATTTCAAATGACAGAGTATAAAAAATGAAAAATAATGACTTTAGGTTGGAGAAACCTGGCAAACACTACCAGAACAAAGTGACCGGGGTTACCACCACCAGTGAGAAGTCACGTTGACAACATGTGGCCTCTGACGCAATGTGACTGTAGGGACCGACCGTTCAGCCCTGTCGTATTCTTCCCAGTCACCCAGAGTTCCAGGCTAATCGTGAGAAAATAGCCAATAAGCCCAAAGAAATATTCCACAAACTATCTGACCAGAATGCTTCCAAACTGTCGAGGCTATGAAAAATAGGCTAAAATCACACACCACAGGAGACTAAGGAAACATGAAGACTAAATGCAATCTGGGATCCTATTTGGATTCTGAAACAGAGAAATGACATCTGTGGGGAAAAAAAATAGTGACATCTGAACAGAGCCTGAGGTGCAGTGAAGAGTGAGCTACCAATGGTTCTTAGCTGTGACAAATGTACTGTGGTAACATAAAATGTTGTGCAGGATATAAAGGAACTTTTCGTATTAGCTCTGCAAATTTTGATACATCTAAAATTATTCCAAAATAAGAATTCACATTTTTTGAGAAATGAACAAAGACAATAATTAGGCAATTCACTAAAGAAACATTTATGGAGTTTGGGAGATGTTCGTTAAAGGGTGTTTACTTACAATTGGACAAGAGAAGTAAGTCCAAGAGACTAGAGGACAGCATGGTGACTATAGTTAATGATGATATATCGCATTCTTGAAAAATGCTCAAAGAGCAGATGTTAAATGATCTCACTAAAGAAATGGCAACTATGTAAAGTTATGCATTATTTAATTAGCTAAATGTAACCATTTTACAATGTATATGTACTCCAAAATACTATGTTGTACACAATGAATGCATACAATTTTTTATGTCAACATAAAAATTATCTTTTTTAAAAAAGATAACTGAATATGGTAAAAAAAAAATCTATAAAATGGCCTGGTATGATGGTACACACATATAATCCCAGTAACATGGGAGGATGAGGCAAGAGGATCACCAAGTTCAAGGCCAGCCTCAGCAATTTAGCAAGGCCCGAAGCAGCTTTGCAAAACCCTATCTTGAAATAAAAAATTTTAAAAAGGGCTGGTGACGTGGCTCAGTGGTCAAGCACTCCTGGGTTCAATCCCTGGTACCAAAAAAAAAAAAAATCCATACAATTACATACAAAGACATGAGCAATCAAAGAAATAGAAATTATAACAATGATTTATCATTTTTCACCCCTCAGAGTGATAATTTTCAAAAGTGATAATACCTGATGCTTTTGTAAAGGTGTGGAAAACATAATTTGACAATTACCAACAGATACAATAGATGATACAATGCCTCTGCTGACAGAATAAAACACATTCTACTCCTACCAATAGAAATCTATTGTTGATAAGAGAAGATACTAAGAATTTACTTTCATGGAGTTTCACTAGAGGCCAGACACTATTCTTAGTATTAATGTTTTACATATTTTATTTCATTTCTGATTCAAACTCTATGAACAGACTATAAATTATTTTCATTACTATTATTCCAAATTATTCTCATTCCTCACTTATCACAAATTAGGAAAAGGAGTGCAGGGTAGGAAAGTAACTTGCTCAAGATGATATTGCTAATAAGTGACAAGGTTGAGATGCCTCCAAGGTCATGCTCTTAACAAAAACACCTGTATGTTGTTCTGGGGATTGAACCAAGGGGTGCTTAACCACTCAGCAATAGGATTATGAGTGACTGGTATTTCTGTATATTTTCCTTCAGTGTCTGAATTGCTTGCAGTGAAAGTTTACAACTTGGTGAGAAATATACAACTATTTAAAAAATAAAAACGCAACACTACAATATTTTTTAAATAGTGAAATAAATTTTAAGGTGTCGGGAGCGCATCTCAGTGATGAGCATGTTAAGCACAATGCAAGCCCTGGGTTCCATCCCCAGAAGTATAATGAATTAAATAAAATAAAAAACTCACAGAACATCTTCATAGAAAGTTAGGTCAGATTCACTCCATCAGTCTTCCCTTTTTCTTGTCCTCCTCCTCCCCTCAATTCCCTTCCTCAACTCCACTGATCTCTCTTCTATTTTCATGGAATTCTTTCCCACACTTTATATTTTCTTATTTTGTAGTAGCTTCCACACATCAGAAAAAAAAAACATTGTAACTTTGAATTTCTGGGTCTGGATTATTTCACATAGTGTGATGGCCTCCAGTTCTATCCATTTACTGGCAAATGCCATAATTTCATTCTTCTTTATGACTGAGTAATACGCCATTGTGTACAGACATCACATTTTCTTTTTTTTACTTTTTTTCTTAGTTGTTGATGGACCTTTATTTTATTTATTTTTATGTGGTGCTGAGGATTAAATGCATTGCCGCACACATGCTAGGCAAGGAATCTACTACTGAGCCACAACCCTAGCCCGACATCACATTTTCTTTTTTTTTTTTTTAAGAGAGAGTGAGAGAGGAGAGTGAGAGAGAGAAAGAGAATTTTTTTTTAATATTTATTTTTTAGTTCTCGACGGACACAACATCTTTGTTGGTATGTGGTGCTGAGGATCGAACCCGGGCCGCACACATGCCAGGCGAGCGCGCTACCGCTTGAGCCACATCCCCAGCCCCACATTTTCTTTATCTATTCATCTGTTGAAGGGCACCTACGTTGCCTCCATAGCTTGGCTATTGTGAATTGTGCTGCTATAAATATTGACATGGCTGCATCCCTATAGTATGCTGATTTTAGCTCATTTTGGATAGATACCAAGAAGTGGGATAGGTGGGTCAAGTGATGGTTCCATTCCTGGTTCTTTGAGGAATCTCCATACTACTTTCTATAGTGATTGTAATATATAAATGTACTACAGTGAATCCCACCTCCATATATATTCACAAGGCACTAACTTAAAAAAACTGTAAGTAAATAGAAGAAAGGTCAGAAGAGGAAAAGGAGCAGTGGGAGGGAAGGCAGGAGGGCAAGGGAGGGACTGGAGACCGACTAGAGCAAACCCTAGTCCATGCTTGCATATTTATTTCAAAATGAACCCTAATAGTATGTATGACTAAAGTGAACTAAAGAAAGAAAAAGACACATTTTATCACATGTGCTAATAGCACCTCAGTCCAAGAGGGACTGTGGCAACTCTTGAGTCCTTGTACAATTGACATACATGTAATGGCATTTTAAAAGGCACCAATATTGTAGAGAAAGGGAAGCAGGGGGCAGGGGGCAGGAGGAAACACTGGGGACTGAAGGGGAGCTAATTATATCCCATGCATATATGATTATGACAAAATGAACCCCAATATTACATATAGCTATCATGCACTAAAAACATTTTGAAAAAGGCAAAAGTAAGATTCACAGAATAAATACAAAGTTTCACATGTCCAGGTAAAGATGTACAATTCAAATAATCAGTTAAAATAATTAGTGGTTATGATGGCTAGTTAATTTTCTCATCAAATGGACACCTTTTAAATGTTAATTCTTGGTGCTTGCTAGAATCCTGGAAAATACATATTTTCAGTTACTGCTACTGGTGGCATGATTGACACAACCTCTCTGGAATTGAATTTAGCAATATGCATCAAGAAAAAATTCATACCATATAAGACAGTAAGTAGCAAGGAAGTACTATTTATGTGAACAAATGGAGAAATACACCCAAAGGTCAACAGAACATGTTGAGTTACTACAACCCCCTTATAATAGAAAAAGAAAGTAGCCACTAAAAATTATGTTCTCAGAAAATGTTTCATAATATGCAATTTCCATGTTCCTTTATTTCTTTTTTTAAAATTTGTTCTAAGTAGTTATACAGGACAGCAGAATGCATTTTGACATATCATACATAAATGGAGCATAACTTCTCATTCGTCTCATTGTACATGATGCAGAGTTACACAGGTCCTGCCATCAAAGATGCACATAGGGTAATAATGTCCAATTCATTCTATCATTCTGAGTCCCACGCCCCCTCCCCTCTCTTCACTCCCCTCAGTCTAGTCCAAATTACCTCTATTCTTCACCCCGCCTCTTATTGTGAATTAGCATCCACATATCAGAGAAAACATTCAGTCTTTGATTCTTTGGGATTGACTTATTTTGCTTAGCATAATATTCTCAGTTCCATCCATTTACCAGAAAATGTCATAATTTCATTCTTCATTAAGGCTGAGTAATATTCCAGTGTGTGTGTGTGTGTGTGTGTGTGTGTGTGTGTATCTCACATTTTCTTTATCCATTCATCTGTTGAAGGGCACCTAGGTTGGTTTCATAGTTTAGCTATTGTGAATTGAGCTGCTATAAACATTGATGTGGCTGCATCACTTAGTATGCTGATTTTAAGTCCTTTGGGTATAAACCTAAGAGTGGGATGACTGGGTCAAATAGTGGTTCCATTCCAAGTTTTCTTAGGTGTTTTTGTTTTTCCCCCTAATACTGGGGATTGAACCCAAAGGTGCTTAACCACTGAGACACATCCCCAGCCCTTTTTTATATTTTTTATTTTGAGAGAAGGTCTTGCTGAGTTGCTTAGGGCCTCACTAAGTTGCTGAGGCTGGCTTTGAACTCATGATCCTCCTGCCTCAGCCTCCAGGGCCACTGAGATTACAGGTGTGTACCACCACACTCGGATATGTTCCTTTATTTCTTGTACTGTTTAAAGAGCACAATATAATATGCCAAAGAACAATACAATTCACATGTGATTAGGTGTGTGTATGTGTAAATGTATCCCCCTCAAACCTGAAATTAAACATACAAAAATTTAAACCTTATCTCTAAGTAGTGACATTTCAGACAACTTCACTTTTCTGCCAAACAGTTTTAAGAACCTGAAACAAACCCAGACATACACTGGGTCCCCAGTCAGAGCACGGAGTTCCAGTTTCCTCATCGTGTAGATTATCTTGGAATTGAAGTTATTAACACTAACAGCTGGGACCAAATCTCCCCCCAAAAAAATCATAATATCACACCTTGTATGTAAATTCAGTAATCAAAATCTTATATTCCAGATACTTCTAAATTACTAGGGCCACTTCCTAGGAGGAACAGAGGAGGCTTCCGGTCCTTTCTGTGACAGCTGGAGCTCCTGAGGTTAAGCATTGCTAACTCCTCTGCAGATAAGTGCACAAGCCAGGTTTCCAATCTATCAGACTGTGCATCTCAGGCTGAATTCAACCTGTGACCTATGAATATGAAGAATTCCATCTTCTTTCCATCTAATCCCTGGTGAGACCATGGTGAGGAAAGTCCTGTACTAGTGTTTGCCTATAATTTGTACTTAAATAACACTGTGGATGAATCCATGGATCTGATTGCTCTTCTTAATTTTAATCAGAATTAAATAAATCTAGACTTTCTATGCAAAATATTATTTCTTCATTTATAATCCTACTTTGTTACCACAAAATAACTTACAAAGATGCATGAAATATAACAAGATAATATGAATCTGAAGTCGGTCAGAAAGAAAAGTCAACCCAATGGAAGAGACCCCAAATTCTGCTGGAATGGAGACGGACACAAAATCACAGGCCGTGACATCCTTCCATGCAATAGCTGTTCTTTCTTTCATGAAGTTTTACAGGCTTTAGAGTTATTCCACTCAAGTTCTAAGTCAGTATGATCTATTGCTTATTGTCTGGTTATTTCCTGAAAAGTCAGGATGGCTTTGCGACAAGTTGCTTTACATGCACCCACCAAAAGGTCAGGAAATTCAAGTCGTTCAGAATCAATTTTAGAAGCTAATAAATGTGTGGTTGCAGGTTGAGTTCTAGTAGACCATTTCTAGTATCCATTATATCTTGTAATTTTCACAGCCCAAATCATTATAAAATGGCATTATATATGATAGTTACTATATATATATATATATATATATATATATATATATGTGTGTGTGTGTGTGTGTGTGTGTGTGTGTGTGTGTGTCAGTAAACATTGTACTTAATACTATCAGCAAGATACTATTGATTTGCTCCATAATAAATAGAAAATCCATGCAGATGTTCTTGTGTACTTTGCAGAACTCTTTTATCAATAAACTGTATCACAGACGGCATCACACAGCACAACTGGATGCTTATTCAGGAACAGTGATTTTTAGTTTAAAGAAACCCCTCAGATTCAAACTTGCTTCCTCCTCTTCCCATGAAAATGAGAATAAAAACATCAGAAGTTTTTGATCGGGCATAACATTCTGAGAAACCAAAAACATGACAGGGAAATTGTAAGACTTGTCCTAAAAGGTCAGGCCAGAACGAGTGTTGGAGGGCCCTGAGCATGTAGGGAGGACTCATGGTGAAATCATACAGGTCAGTGGGAAGAAATCCTGCTTCTCTGTGCACTTAGATTGTTTGTATGAATGTTCTGTATCCGCAATCTCAGGCTTTAATAAGCACAACTAGGGAACTTGACAAAATGCAGATCCTGATTCAGCACGTCTACAGGGACCCTGCAATTCTAAACATGCAAGAAGTTTAAAGATGATGGTGATGGTGCTGGTCCAAAGACCTCACAAGTGGTAAAAACCAGATTAGACAGATGATACATACAAATGTATAGACACATACGTTTATACTATCTATATCTACATATAACTCATTACTTGACCTGGGTAAAAGTCAACTGGAAGTTGATATTTGGCATCTCAGCTGGCTTTGTGCTGTGCCATATGGTGACTTCTAGCCTTGTGTGACCATTTACATTTAAAAGTTAAAATTAAATAAAACTTAAAATTCAGTTCCTCAGTTGCATTAGCCACATTCTAAGGGCTCCGTAACCACATGTGGCCAGTGGCTACCATAATGGACAAAAGGGGAGAGCATTTCCATTATTCTCTTGAACAGTGCTGGACTGGAGAAGGGTTGGTTATCAAACAAACACTAGAGAATATAAGATTTATTTCACTTTGAAACAAATATAAAAGTGAAATCTTGAACTGTCCTCTGTAAAATTCCAGCCATCTTTCTTCAGAAGAAAAAAAAAAAAAACAAAGAAAGGTCAGGACAACACGAGCGCCATTAATAAAAGAAGCTTACATTCTTTCTTCCCAGCAAAGAGCAGCACAGCTCAACCTCAAAAGGAACGTGACATTAATGGGCCAAAGAGAAAGATGGGCAACAGAGATCCTTGAAGCTAAGCAGGACAGGCTCTCTGCTCAGCCTGCTCCACGCATAGCCCCTGCATCCCCCTCTCCTCTCACCAGTCAGACTCTTGACCTCATGGGAAACCAACACCAGCAAGAAAAAAGTACCAGTAACGTGGAGCACACTTAATGTCCAGCTCTATCAGGAACGCCCAAGCAACAGCAAACAGCAAAGAAAAACCAAGGAGATGTATTAATCAGGGTTCTCCAGAGAAACAGAACCCACAGAAGGTATGTCCTGGGAGGGGGATATGGAAGACGTTGACTCACGTGATTTTGGGCTGTGAAGTCTGGATCTGCAGGATGGGCCAGGGGGCTGGAGACCCTGGGAAGCATTGGTGTTATGGTCTTGATGAAGGCAGCCTGGAGGCAGAACTCCTTCATCCTCAGGGACCTCAGTCTTCTCAGGCTTTCAACTGATTAGACAAGGCCGGCCATGTTTTAGAGGGTGGTCTGCTTGACTCAGAGTCAAATGATCAAGTGTTAAGCACATCTCAAAGACACATTCACAGCAACACCTAGAAGATGTTTGACCAAACTACTGAATGCCAAGAGGTTGAGCTGAGTGAACGCAAATAGCATTCACAGGGTGATAGAGGCTACTAGTTGAGCCCCTTTATTGCACTTTCTTCAAATTTCAGGAGCAACACTAGTAGAGACTGTAAAAATGGCAATGGTGGTAACAATGGCAGACTTAGCTGCGGGTGGCTGCCTGTCATTGTTTGTTGACGATTGTGAAGTCCCCATGAGTTTTCAGAATGGTTGGGCATCTGACATCAACACTGATAATTGCTTTCAAACAAGGGGTTGGTGGAGAACATGACCTCTCTTTCCCCAAAACTCCCCCTTCAGCCTTCCCAAGACGGAAAACTTAAATTGCACTTTACTGATTCTATGACCCCTTGAGAAATTTGGAAAATAAAAGAGATGTTTGTTAACTACTTTGAGCATCTCAAAAACCAAGCACAGCTGGTGTAAGTGTTGGGGGAAGGTGTCATTAAAAGAGCTTTTGTAGGCTTCTAAACCAAACTTGAATTTCCTGTGGCTTTGATAGATAGAAAGAGAAGATAATTTTCTGACCTTCCAGAAGAATAATTCTTTCAAAACATGTCCTTTGTAGTTTATAAGACAGATGTTTTTCTCAACTTTATTGAGGAATAACTGAGTAGAGATTGTATATATTTAAGGTTTACAATGTAATGTTTTGATACTCACGCACATTGTGAAATGATTGTCACAATCTTAATTGACATATTCATTACCTCACATAGTTACCGTGTGTGTGTGTGTGCGTGTGTGTGTGTGTGTGTGTGTGTGTCAAGACCACCTAACATATATTCTCAAGGTACAAACTTTCAGTGATGATATAATTTGGGGGAATCTCATGTACAGCATGATCACTGTACTTGATCACTGTTCTGTAATTAGTGATACTTTATTGTATACTTGCAGTTTGCTGAAAGAGATGGTTATACTTTTGCCTAAAAATTTCCTTCTGCCTTAACTTTCCTAACTCTGCATTCATAACAGATGAACTTATAGCCCAGAGTGGTACCATCTGAGCAAGAAGAACTGGGTTATTAATCCTTCCTCTCCACAATGATATTAAATGTTCAGTAGCAATGTTCTTGCTTGATTTCCTTCCTTAGCTTATTTCAAAGTCTTGCCACTGCTATCTAACTCACAAAACCACTGCAGCTCTTCCCCGTTACCTCAGCTGGACCTTGGAGTATGTTTTCTAAGCTTCTTGCCTGAGACTCAGCCCTTCTTGTAATGTAAGCCACATTCTCTGTATCTGTTCTCTGTATCTGATATCTTGTTCCATGAGATATCATTAAACTCCATGATCACCAGTTATTCTTAGCTCTTGACAAGAAGATAAAAGTGGAGTTATTTAAGCCCATAAAAGTACTGGCTCATTTTCCCTCTTGATGCTGACTTCAAAAGACTCTAAAGACCAACTCCCATCATAATCCAATATCATATGAAGCATAAGAATTGTATATTATTAAAATGACTTAGTTCCAGTAGTTGATATAAATTTAGAGAATGAAACTAGTAAATTCATTCAAATAGAAAAAAAAAACACTAGAAATAAACATACCCCATCTACAAGTTGGCCACTATCCACATTTCCCATTCTAGACTTTCCCTGCTACCCTTGGGTACCATCTTCCAACACATCTTCTCAGGTTTGTCTTTCCCCTTGAGCTGATACTACCCATTCTCATTTACAGTCTCATCAAAAGTCCTATCAAGGGGCTGGGGTTGTGGCTCAGTGGCAAAGCGCTTGCCTAGCATGTGTGAGGCACTGGGTTCAACCCTTACCACCACATAAAAATAAATAAAGGCATTCTGTCTGTCTACAACTATAAAAAGAATTTTTTAAGTCCTATCAGCTAGGTTCTTAGCACTCAAACCCCATATACTCCCCAAAGCATTTCTAGAGCTAATCACTTGGAATTAATCTCTCTTCCTCTGTACTTTCAGAACACATTGTCTTTATCAGAATTTGTCTTTATCACATCTCAGGGTGGGGTTACTTATATATCTTTCTCATTATTTGTGAATTTGTACTAAAATATTTACTGTGTTGTTTTTCTTTCTCTCCCACCCAGAACATACCACATGCCAAAATAAATATTAGAAATGGGATAGGATGGAAAGAAGTGGAAATAGCTCCAACGAGAGGCAGCTTTACAGGTCCAAGTTAAGCTTGTGATCCAGCTCCTCTGAAGGACGAGAGAGTCTCTACAGTGTAACACAGTATCTCAAACCCATGGGACCCCCAAAGCAGGCGAGAAAATGTCCTTAGAGAAATGAAATAAAGAAATAGAAAGGGACATGAGATCCAGTCAAGTGAAACTATAACAAGAACTCAGAATTGCCTCCACTATCCTATTCCTGAAAGAAAAATCCACTCTCTCTGCTACTATAGTTGCCCTTGGTGACTACCCCCAACTACAGCTGATTAATAAAGTAAGTCATGTTTAAGCCTCCTCCATTTACATTACCACATCCCATTCTTAGATACACTAATAGACAGAGTCCAATTTGTTTCACTTGTTTTAAAGATGAAGAAAGTCTTAGAGATCAAATAGTTTCCTCAAAGTCACATGCCACAGCTATAATTATAATCCAGATCTTTATTGACCCATTTCGGAATTGGAGGTGCTGGCTACACTCTCCTCGCCCTTATAGGACTGAGGTTTCCATCTGTTGACTACCATTTGTTTCTTCTACCCCAACACCTCATGGGTTAGGGAGGCCAGGGCAGCAAGACATCCCAAATGTGGGAGAAGGGAAGTGCAGGTGAGGCAAGGAATGAAGGACCGAGAGAGAGGGTGCTCCTGGGAACTGGATTTACTGTGACCTGTCAATACAGATTTCTGCAGAAGCATAGAATCTTTCCTTCTAGAGGCAGAAATGTTGCTTGTTTAAGACACACCCCTCAGAGATAATCAGGAACTAAAATTATCCAAGTCAAGAGAGGGACCTTTCCATGCCGCAAACAGAGATGAGCTCCTGGAACCCAGCCAGGGGTCAATGCTCCAATGAGGGTAGAGAGGGGGGATGAATTTCTCAGGAAGAAAGAAAGGGTTGGGGTCTTTGACTTCTCAAAATATGTAACCTCAAGACATTTGGCTTTGAGAAAAAGTAATGTCTCCTGACTAAAATCCAGGATGTCTAGTCATAAACAGCACTCCCTGTATGTGGACATGGCTTTCCGGCTAGTACACTTAATTCAATGTTGTGACATTTTAGGGAAATTACCACAAAAATACTATGGCTACGTGGCCATGATAGGCTGGGAAGGAATGACGTTCCAAAACATATGGCAAGGTTATTCATAAGAACATTCATGTTTTCATAAGAACATAAAATTACTTCAGTTATTTTATGTCTCCTCTGGTTCCCTACAAATTTTAGGACTCGTTTTTCTATTTTGTAAACAGAGCCATTGTAATTATTGATGGGGATTGTGGTGAATCTGTAGACCAATTTGGGTAGTATGGACTTTTAACAATATTAATTCTTCCAACCAATGATCATGGAACATCTTTCATGTATTTGTGGAATCTTTAATTCCTTTGATCAATGTTTTATAGTTTTCAATATGCATGTTTTTCATCTCCTTGGTTACATTTATTCCTAAGCATTTTGTATACTATCATAAATGTGATTCTTTAACTAGATGTTATATATAAAAATGCCATAGATTTTTGTATGTTGATTTTATATCCAACAACTTTACTGAATTCATTCATTAGTTCTAAGAGTTTCAGTGTTTTTTTTTTACATACAGAATCATATCGTCTGCAAACAGGGACAATTTTAATTCTTTCTGACTTGTATTTCTTTTTCTTGTCTGATTGCTCTTTACAGTACTTCCAGTACTATGTGGAACAGATGTGGAGACCGTGGGCATCCTTAATGGAGTGGATAAAAGTGCATATCGGCCCTCAAAGTAAAGCCTTTCAGGTTCTCCCCATTGATTATGATGCTAGCTATAGGTTTTTCATAAATGGTCTCTATATAATTATAGTACAAATGAAAACATGTATGTATGTAATTTTCCTTAAGAGCACAGGTAAAGACCTAAGATCTAAAGCAGGTTGTGAACTTTGAATTCACCAGGCTAAACTGTGTAATCTATCTAAAGAGATAAGTTGTTGAGTAGAATAAGTGATTAGGTTGCTATGATATTTACCTCCAGGCTGGTCTGAAAAGACAGATGAGGGAAACTATGTAAAGGGGCACCTTGTCCTCACTCACCCCTATCCTGCTACCCTCAGATGTTAACCATCAGAAAGTGAAGCAAAAAAGAGTTGGGCCCTTTGATTCTGAAGAAAGCCATTTGGAAGGTCAGAGGCCAAGGATAATTAAGGGAACCTAATAGAAAAACCACTATCTCCTTTCTGATAAAAGGTAGGAAATTAAAGACTTAGTTACTGATCTATAAAGCATGTGCACACGTGTCTTAGGGTAAAGTTAAATGAAGTCCCAAATTAGTGCCTGACAAGTAGATCTTAGAAGTAAGTTTTTTGACTCTAAAAAAAACCAAAAACAAAAGTGAATTGTATTTTATCTAGAGAGTAAATCCATTTTTATCTATTTCTTACTTCTACTTGCATACTTAAAGAGAAAGAATTTAATATAGTTTGCTGTTAATGTCAGGTATAAAATAATACTGTTGAAATGGAAATTAAAACCAGAAAAGAAGAAAGAAACAAATATTCTGACCACAAAGCATAATACGGTTACTGTCACTGAGCTCCACGTTTGGCCTCAAGCTTCTTGGCAGCTAAGACCAAAGGAAAACAGTGAGTTATATAACGCCAATGAAAAGAAAAAAACATACAGATGCTTCCAGGGAGAAAATCTTTGTTTCTGGTAGTAACTTCCAAAAAGCATTCATCGCCGGATTAAACAATAATTGATAACAGTCGAGGTCCTGTGGAAGGAGTTGCTTGCATTTGGATTTCTTAATGATGGCAAATATTTTATCTTGACAAATTTACTATTCAACCCTTATGTAAGAGAGGTTAATATGTATGCTGGTGATGCTACCATTGTGCAGTTGCAGAAAAACATACGGGAACATGGACAAAGTGTGACAGTATTACTGAAATGTTTTCATAAGCAAATATTACTTTTATTTATTTTTTTCTTCTGCAGTGCTGAGGATTGAACCCAAGACCTTAAGCATGCTAGAACTAGGCAAGTGCTCTACCATTGAGCTATATGCCCCACCCAAACATTATCATTTTAAACAAAGATAGATGCCAGTCCATGGTGGCATCCAATAGAACTGGTTTTCATTTTCAGATCCATTAATGGGTATACAGAACTGTCACCAAGGGTTCAAAAAGAACAGTGGTGTCAATGGGATTTTAAGGTACTTCTCATATTTTACTATAGTTCAAAGCTTTTGGGAGGGCCATGGGCTTGTTTCCATTTTAATGTCAGAAGTAAAGGATGGGTTTATTCTTCTTCCATGAAATGATAGAGAAAAGTGTGCCTGCCCAATGTGACACTGGCACATGGGAGGAGGCCATGGGAAAGGTTAGGAGAGGAAGATAGAGGCATATGCCAACGGCAAACAGGGATGCAGGTATCCAAGGAAGGACTCAGGGAAAAACATGAGCAGACTTTCAGGGGAAAGGTGCATTTTAGGAAGAAATGATCAATTTTGCTAAAAATTCTGCTTAAATGTGAAACTCAAGAACAAATAGAAGGCCGTGTGTGGTGGTGCATGCCTGTAATCTCAGTGACTCAGGGAGGCTGAAGCAGGAGGATCTCAAGCTTGAGGCAAGCCTCAGTAATTTTTATGTGTCTCCCTAAGATACTTAGCGAGACCTGTCTCAAAATAAGAAATAAAAAGGTCTGGGGACGTGGCTGAATGATAAAGTGCCTTTTGATTCGATTCCTAATACCAAAAAAAAAAAGGACAAATAGAAAACAACTAGTTATTGAGACACTACAGGAATTCTAGAAACACAAGGGGTCACCTAGGGTTGAAGAAAGATACACAATTCTGGAATATATATATATTAAGTGAGAACAGAAGCAATGCTATCCTCTGAAGGATTTAAGGCCTTGTGACTATTGCTGCCACAGCCACATGAACTGTATAGGAAAAGGATCCTATAGTTGATTTGGTACCAAAATAGAGAAAACCAAGAAAGACAAAAAGCAGCCACTTAGATAGCAAAACACAGTACTGGATGTCATTCACTTGAGTGTGAGCCTCTTTTCACCAACCCCTGGTTCTGTGACAGGGGACAAGCCACAAAACTTGCAGGCTCAGATCTTCACTCATAAGATAACAGAATTTATAAGGAGAATTAAATGGAATGATGTGAACAATATCTAACATGGTGCCATCCACAAGAAAGATTATTGGCACATTTAGAAAGCACTGGAGGAAGGAGAGAGATGAGAAGAAAAGGAAGGAGAGAGGAAGGGAGAGAAGGAGGAGAAGTAAAGAGTCCACACACAGAAACCACTACCTTCTTTCTGACAAAGGGTAAGAAATCAAAGACGAAGTTACAGGGTAGGTGCCCAGAGCGCGTGTTCACTTATGTGTGCTTTCATGCAAATTAAATGAAGATCTAAAGGAAGGAAGGGAGGGAGAAAAAGAGGAAAGAAGGAAGGAAGGACAGAAGGAAGAAAGAAGGGAAAGAAATGCCTTTTGGGGAGCCTGAAAAGAACCACAGAGTCTAATGAGCTAGAGGAGAGAGCCCAGGACCATTGGAAGTCTTTGACTCAAAGTGCCCCTTTCAAGGTTACTGAATTCAACTCCAATTCTGCAGATGGTGAAACTGCAGCTGGTTCAACTGCAGCTCAAGTGGTACAAGCTCAAGGTCATTCTGCAAGTTGTCAATAGGTCTTTTCTCCGACAAAGCTTATGCTCACTTTAGAAAAGAAAATTAATGTCAAACAAGGTTGTTTGTCTGACATTAATTTATTTATAACTATAGAGGATGAGCCTTAGCTTGGCTGGCCTAAATTTCCCAAAACTTATCACCTGACTTTCCTACTTGTTTTGGGCCTAGTCACTTAAAGACTTCCTCCTCCATTTATTTAATGGATAGTGTTTCATATTCCACTTAAATTCAAAGAATCTATTGAATACTTGATTCATTATTAGACTGCCAAGACTGGGCATGTAGTTTGGGGGAGTAAATAATTATTACCTCTTTGTTACTTTAACCACTGTCTCTGAAGACAGTTTAGCCCAGACATGTCAATTAGTACCAGAATCATTAGTTCTTAGCAGCCATGGATTCTTGGTACCTTTTCCCTGATTACAGCCAAATCCTAGCAGCTGCAATCACAGAGATCCTTTACTATGCCCTGTAAACTGATTGCTATTTTTTTTAATTGTGACTGGAAAGAATTTCTCAAAGAAAAGAAAAGACATTTTTCCCCCCTGAGGAAATTATGTGTTCCCTCCAATGAGGCATAATGTTGAATGTGTTTATTTGTAGAGTGTAAGAACATGTTTCATTTCTTTCTTTCATTATCACAAAGTCCAAAACACTAGAAATAATACTTAGAATTGGATTTTGGTTGTGTTTATTTTTTCCATCAGCATATGCAACTACATCTACTCAGGTCATCTTAGGAAAATGTCAGAGTACTCTGTTCTACTTTATAAGCCGATTTCTCAACTTTTCATTTAGTGACCACTGTCAGTCTCACTTAAATCCACAAACACTACGTAGGTGTTTTTAGGCCTTTTGAATCATCTTTAAGTGCCAGACATATAAGAAGTTTGACATCTAAATAAGGACATAATACTCAAATGGTTTAAAAGATAATTACAAGAAAAGACATCATTCTGCCTTCCTTAATGAATAGATTACTAGATGTGTAATTTAGTTAACAAGTGCTGAGCTAAGAAGGCTATAAGTTCGTCAGGGAAGACGTACAGCTTCATTGTCATCATGGCCATTACCACATTATGCTTAACATGTGTAAAGAGTTTATCATGTGCTCTAATTAAGTTATTTAACTTTCACAACAACCTACAAGATAGGTAATATTGTCCCAATTATCAGATGAGGATATTGAAACTCAGAAAGGTTAAATTAACTCGTCCAGGGTCACACAGAAAGTAGCAGATTTGAATCCAGACATCTGGCTTCAGAGTATGGACCTAAAGAAGACACCCAAAACGAGTAAGATTTGAGCCAGGCAGGGTGGCACATGCCAGTAATCGCAGCAATTCACGAGGCTTAGGAAGGAGGATCGCAAGTTTGAGGCCAGCCTTAGAAACTTAGCAAGACCCTGTCTCAGAATAAAAATCAAAAAGGAATGGAGATGTAACTTAATGGTAAAGCACACCTGGGTTCAATTATCAGGAAAAAAAATAAGATTTGATTTATGTTTCCAAGGCTGGAAAAGATTCTACCAACTAGTGGGGAAGGGTATAAGCAAAAGTAAACTGGTGAGATAAACCACAGTTCGCCTGGAGTGGGGAAATAGAGATTGAAAGATTGGATGGTTTATCTTATTAGTAATCACCATGATTAAAAAAAAATATCCACTGAAACTTGTAACAAGAACTAGATTATCAAAGTGTCAGTTGAGAAGATTAATCTGGCAATAAGATGGATTCAAATGGCTTGGAGAACTAGTTTGCAGACTTTGGTGATAAGGCAAATTTGCAAACATAAAGCCTTGAACAAGTGATTTGGGGAAGGAAGAGGTAAATGAGAAAGAGCACAAAAATAAGCATCACATCTCAGCCATTGAGTTCTAGCCCACAGTCAATAGATCTTGATCCTGACTACACATTAGAATAAACTATGAAGCATTTAAATTTCACAGGTGACAACCACGATCTAGGATCTCTAAGGAGAAGTTCATGAGTGCATATGCTTAAAATCCCCCATGAGTCTTTCGACTGTAAAAATGAGGGTTGAAAATTACTGACCCGGGACAAGATGATCTGTAGAGCTACCGCTCAAAGTCTGGAAAAAAGAAAATAGAATAATCAGGAGTGAAAGTCAGATTGCAGAACAGAGCTCAGTGCTTGGAAGAAATAACCCCAACAAACAGGTGGAGGTGTTAGGGACACAAAATATCAGAAATGGGCTGCCAAGACAAGAGTGGCATATTAGACCCCCCAAATCATGAGAATTAGAGGAGATGTTATGGTGTAGAGCAGCAATTCTGCAAGTGTGATCCCCAGACCAGTAGGTTAGCATCAGCTGAAAACAAAATTCCTGAATTGCACCTGACCTGCTGAACGCAAAACTCTTGGTGATGGGCCCAGAGAGGGGGTGTTGACATGTCTCCAGCCTGGAGGTAACGCATACTTAAATTTGAGAACCACTGGTCTAGAATTGCTAGCAAGCACAGGGGAGGATTAAGTAAAGAGGAAGATATCTGGACCTGAAATTGTTTCCAGGATCCCATCAGAATCTTATTACTTCACCACACCCTATACCACAAAGGAAGTTTCATCCGACACTAAAGAAATGATATTATCCAGATAGTACTTTCTGAAAGCAAAACAACATAATTAGAAGTCAACAAGAAGTCTAGAAAAGAAAAAAGGGAAAAAAAGAGAAGCTGGGCATGGGTGTTATGTGCCTGTAATTCACCTATACAGGAGGCCAAGGTAGGAGGATAGCAAGTTGGAGGTCAACCTCAGCAACTTAGTGACGCTCCTTCTTACATAAATAAAATTAGAAACTAAAAAACAGTTTTGAATAATTTATGGTGCAGATAAAAATCATATTGGAAATTATATAATACTTATAACTGAATGCTGACCAAAACCTACATATCAGTTCTGCATGACAGATAAAATAATACTTAACTAGGCATTTAATGTCATAATTAAAAATTAAGAAAATTCAGAGATGAAATATATCATTTTCTAAATTTATTAAAATCAACTCAAGGAGAAATACTGAACTTGAATTTACTTATAAGCATCATATCAACAGTTCTGAAGGAGTGATCACAGACAGGAAACAGTATACTTGGGAATGTGTTAAAAAATGAAAAATTTCAGGCCCCACCCATTCCTACTAAATCAGAAACTTGGAGTCAGGGACTCAGCAATCTTTTAACAAGTCTTCCAGGAAATTCTTTTATACTTAAAACTACAAACTTTCATGAAGTTAGTGAGGCTTTGTACATTGAAAGATATTGTTCATTTCAATATAATGAAGATACTGAAATTCTTGCAGTTTTATTTCTTCTGAATCTCTGGTTAATAACAGATCTTGCTTAGAATCATTATGTGTGTTTGGGTTTTCACAGGTGAAGTTAGTGAGGGTTGTGGTATTGTGTGTTGCCTAAACTATTTTGCCCCCACTTTTGAAGAAGAATATAAAAATCTGTGTGTCCTTCAGTCTGCACTTCAGAATGGCAGCCCAGTGCCTCTAACTGGCCTGGATCCAGCTTTGGTTTCACGGATTTGGATCATCTGGATGATGCCTCTAGAATATTGTCATGTTTGCCTTAATGGCATTCTCAAATAACCCATGGCCAGAACACCTGAAAGACAAAGATTTGGGGTTTATACCATTTTTGTGCCTGCTTGCTTTAAATAGAATTTACACATTTCCACTGTGTCCTAAGACTTGCTGGCAATGAGGTGCTGACGAAATGCCATCTTGACCCCTCTTGATGGCTACCATTATCTGCCCAAAGGAATCTAACAGTCACACATGACCAAATCAGTCGGGACCAGTTCACATTGAGTAGATTCAAAAGAGAATGAAAAAAGAGAAATTGAACACAGTGAATATAGACAATTCTTTTAAGAATTTTTGTGAAGGTGAGCAGAGGCATAGAGCTCTAGTTGGAAGGGCAGATGAAGTGAAGGAACACAATTGCATTCTTTCCAAATAGTCAATTAAAAAAATAAACCCTTCCATCTCTATTTTTTTAAAAAACTAAATATTCTCCCAATTTATTGAAAGAATCACCCCCCAAAAAATGTTCAAAAAAAGTGTTGTTTTAACTTAACTCACATGTTAACCAGTTATATTCTACATTTAAATGTGCACCATCTATCATCCAAAGAAATTTGATAAATTTAGGAAGCATATTTAAATTTTAAGAATCACTTTTTAAGCATCTAGAGTTTTAGCCACTGGAAAACAGGACAGAGTCTTGGGCTTTCCAGCAAGGGTGTTATTCTGTTCCACTTTTTTTGGAATGCCATTCCCCTCAAAGTACCACAAACAAACTTTCAACACTTTTTGTTCTTTGGAGCATTCTGTTTCCATAACTTCAGGTCAAGGGAAGCTTGGGAAAGGAATTTTTTTCTTTTTTCTTTTTTTTTTTTTTTTTTTTTGGTTAATGAATCTTTTTCTTTTTCCAAAAGCTTAATCCTGATCCATTAGAATGCTTAATTTTCTTCTACAAAAAATATACCCCACGGTTATTTTCCCTGGCAAATTAGCCAGGCACAAATAAATTCTGAGTTTTCATGGCCTGCCTTCACTTTTTTTTTTTCTTTTACAATTCCCTGCCTGGCAGAATTCTTAAATTGAAAACTGACTCACATAGACTGCCCAGTTAAGCATTCTAATTGAAAGAACTGACTGTTCAGGTGACACTAGGTTGTTGTAAAGAACAGAGGGAAGGTGAAGTTCCAAACATCTAATCTAGAGAAAAGGATCACCCAGCCAGAATAAAAATTAAGTATTCTCAGATGAGGCACATTCTAAACATGTCTAGCCCACTATCCAGATGTTTTTATGAAAACATCTCCAAATTGGTTCCTTTTGGGAAGCATAATTTTGAAGCACTAATGAAAACAAACCTTTACTTTTCAACAGATCTAATAAATTGTTCCATTTTATTAAACAAAACACTTTTTCTGCATTTGTCTTTTTCTCACATTTAAAGTCTCCTTTATAATAAATATTTGAATTCAAGGAATCATGTCTAAGAGAATCAGAGATTCTTGAGATTTTTAAAATATAATTTTTGAAAATCATCGTTGGTAAGGGATGAGGATGTGTAATACAAACCTTTTCCCTCCCTTCAGTTTCTTAAAGGACCTTCACATTCAATTCTCTCATCTGATTGTCACAAGAATCCTCTGAGAAAGGCAATCATTGCTATTTTTCAGATAAGAAAACTGAAGTTCCAAAATGTTAAAGAACTTGCTCAAGATCACACAGCTAGTAAGTGCCAGTGGCAATATCTGAGGTATGGACTCCAAATTCCAAGCCCAATGGTCCTTTTATAACATCACTTAATGTCCCACTTAGGGATCTAAGACGGAGACAGTAGGTTCCTCAGGCTATCCCTGTTTCTGAGGGCTTACAAATCAATCCTTTGTTAGTTTACCTAGGGATTGCATTCCAGACTGGCCTTCCAAATAGGCTACCGAAGTCCATGCTTCTGACATAATATGGAGTCTAACAATTTAGAAATGATGCATAGAAATATCACTAGCCAATACTGCATTCAAAGTACATATCAAACAACAAAAAACAATCTCTAATTACTAACTCATCAACAGTAGAAGAAAAAGCTTATGTAGCTTATGTTTGGTAGAAAAGAGACCAAGCCCTAACTAGTGTAATAAAGCAACAGCAATGACTGCTACTTTATCAGAGCTCAGAATGCTTTCAGATCAAGGTGACAGATGAGACACATATGCTTGCATCTCATTCCTCCCCAAACCCCATAGGAAGGTATGAAAAAGGTCTTTTTGAAGAAAAAAAATCCCTAACAGCACTGGAAACAAGGAAAAGTATAATCAGTAGACCAGAAATTTTAAGGAAATAAAAAGCAGATGGGATCAGACCGATAGAAAAGCCAAACCAGAGAAAACTTCCAGACACAATTGGTGTGGGAAAGCCATCTCCCCAAGAGTCACTCTCTCTAAGGACTCCATCAGAGAGAAACTGCAGGCTCTGGAGCCACAAATAGGGGAAGCAGAAAAACTATGAGATCATCGCGATCATAAATTAAGAAATACCTGCAGAATGCTGAAGCGGCTGCATCTCTTCTCTGCATGACTGTGGATATCTTTTGGCTGAAGTAGTCCCTCCAGAGGACCTAACTAGGCAGAATTCCTAAAAGAGGCCACAAAAGAGAAGCACAGCAAGGTCTTACTTCATTCTAGACATCTACAATGGACACACATACTCACAAAAGGGAGCAGACTGACAGCTCCAGATACCACTTGACAATTGCAAGATCTAATAAAAGAATTTCCAGGGGCCCAGGAATATATTAACACAGTGGTAGAGCTTTTGCCTAGAATGCATGTGGCCCTGGGTTCCGTCACCAGTACCAAAGAGACAAAGAGTTTCCTGAAGGATCAAGATATCAGACAAGTATACCAAAATAATGGCATTACTAAAAATCAGCAATAAGAATCCACCAAATGTAATAAAAGATCATATTTAATAGCAATAATGAAAGCTTTTTATATACATGTATTTAAGAATGATCAAACAAGAAGAAAATGCATAAAACTCTTCTGTAAAACTGTGAATAAATACCAAAATACATTATTCCTTTGTGTCTAGACAGATTCCATTGGTTGAGATATCAATTTTTGCTAAGGTGATATGCAATGCAATTCTTATGAAAATCCAAGGTATTTTCAGTGGAACTTGAAAAAGTGATTCTAAAATTTACTTGTAATAATAAATATGACAAAACGAGAGCCTAACAATTGATAATTGGTAATAATAAGAAGAATGATGATGTCAATATCAAAATGAAATCTAAAGGCATGCTAATTAAAACATGAAATCCATATTTAAACTAAGATTCACTAGGGAGGATGCATGGGAGCAGGAAAGATGGTAGGATGAAATGGACATCATTACCCTAGGTGCATGTATGACTGCACATATGGTACAACACTACATCATGTACAACCAGAGAAATGTAAAGTTGTGCTGCAATCGTGTATAATGAATCAAAATGCATTCTGCTGTCATATATACCTAATTAAAATAAATTAATTAATTATAAAAAATACAGATTCACAGATACAGATATGGACAGAGACTTATATGTAGATAAACACACACACACACACACACAACTCCATAATGTGTTCTATGACCCCAAAGGTGAAGGACATACATGAACCAAGGAAATAGTGGATCTTCCTAATCTTTGCATCCCCATGGCATTGGGATCAGCCTGATCTTAAGTGGCCACTAGAAGCTGGAGGTGGATGAGCTCATGCAATTCAAGAACACTTTAAGTGTCCTGTGGAATATTCATACAGACTAAATGGATGGAATCTCTGATAACATGATGTATACGTTAAACACTAATAAAGCACTTATGGGTTTTGTTTTGTTTTGTTTTAAATAATGGGACACAGTTAGCTCTTTCCTTTAGGCACCCTTGAATTTTGACCTAGTATTAATATCTGAGAAAATTCTTGCACTATGAACTTGTAGACCAGGATTTCTCATCTAGATGCTATGGAAATTTGGGAGGCACCTGAGTCTTAGTTGTGGAGGATGATCCTGTGCATTGTAGGATATTTAGCAATATCCCTGGCCTGACTTTTATCAATAAATCAGATCATGTTTCTTCCTTCTTCAAAGCCTTCCAATGACTTCCCATCAATTTAACAGTAAATCCAAATTCTTTACTGTGCTATGGTTGCCTAAAGAATCTACCACACAGATCTTTAGCCTCTAATGTGAGTAGAACTGTCCTCCCACTTCAGAGTTGTGGCAAACAAAAATGTCCCTGGTCATTGTCAGATGTTCTGTCCTGTGACAAATTGCCTCCAGTTGAGAACCACAGCTGTGATCAACGGAAAAAGAAGAGCACCCAGCAGTGTCCTCGGATGGCCTCTTGCCAATATTGCTAACAACCGTCTCAGATGGACCCTCTTTGTGGAGAAGCACCGCGAGGTCTTACTTCATTCTAGACATCCACAGTGGACACACATACTCACAGAAGGGAGCCGTGGCCTTTTCACGTTATCTCCTCGTCAAAAGATTTCCCACTCTCTGAAAGTCTAGGACTGGAGATTATTATTTTACCCTCTTTTCTCAAACCTCTATCAGATCAGCCCCAGTCCTCACTTTGATCTAGTGGCTTTACTTCTTACTTCATTATGAATCTGAAAATAGTTTCCTCTTTGTTCTACCAGCATCTATGTGCCAGCGCCTCTACATTTGAGCTTTCCTCCTGTTCAATGAACCATCTCACCCTGTTCTTAGGTAAGGTCAGCTCATCCACTTGTGCTCCAAAGCCCTTTTCCAGAAGGCTACTCAAAGATGAGCTCCTACAATTGGAGCCCCTTCTTCTGCATATGCAACTTCCCTTCTGCTCTGAATCATTCTCACAGAAATAGAAACATGCTAACACTACTGCCTTCTCTGCTCCCTTTATCACAATTTCCTCCAAACAACTGTCTCTGCTCTCTGTCTGCACTTGCTCACTGCCCCTTCTCCACCCATCTGCCTTTTCTCCTACTGTTCTGATAAACCCACCCTTGTCATGATCATCAAGACCTTCATCTTGCCTAATCCCAAAGTCATCCTGTTTAGAGCCCTCATCAATTTCTCCACAGCACGTCGTGACATAGTTGATCGCTTCTTTCTTAAAACACTTTCCTCCCGTGTTCTCTGGGACACCACGGCTTCCAGTTCTTCCACATCACTTAGCTACTGCTTTGCCCTCTTTCTGTTCCTCACCTGTAAGAGTTAGTTCCCAAGGCTCTGTCCTCAGTTCTGTCTCTCTACTATTCTCTCCCTACATTTCTACCCTGGAAATTTCTCCAGTGTTCATTCACTCACACGTCCAGATAGCTCCATAAATACCAAGTATCTACTGGGTATTTCAAACCTAGCATACATACAACTGAGTCCCTGATTTAACCCCAGACTCCCCGACTACTATCTCAGCGAATGGGAAAAGATAGCATCATTCAATTGCTCAGTCCCAACACTCCAACGTCATACTTAACTCTTCACTACCAACATTCAATCCATTGGCAGGCTCTTAGCTCTGTCTCCAAAATCTTCCAGAACCTTACTCCATCTCCTAATTTCTGTAGCAACTACTCTAGTCAAAAGTCTTTACCTTTCAACTTAGATTCACGTGATATCCTGCTATACCCCAAAAGTCTGTTATTCATGGAGGAGTCGGAGTGACATTTTTGTAAGTAAATCAGACCACCTTTCTCCCTTATTCAAAACCTTCCAATGACTTCCTTCAATTGACAATACATCCAAATTCTCAGCCATGCTGTGCCTGCCATGGAACACACACACAGATCTCCAGTCACAGAGCACATAATTAATTGATTGAAAGTCCTTGCTTCTACACTCTGAAATTCATCACTGTTTTGCATTAGGACACCTTTTGTACCAGTTGTCCCCAGCCAGTGACTGACAATAAAGAAGACTCACTCCTGGGAAACACAAGACTCCTCTGATGGCCATCTTGGGCTCAAGGACTCGTCAATGACCTTGATGAGCTCTTCTTCTACCACACAGCGGTCCAGGACAC
The DNA here is from genome assembly GCF_045843805.1 of Urocitellus parryii. NCBI lineage: Eukaryota > Metazoa > Chordata > Mammalia > Rodentia > Sciuridae > Urocitellus > Urocitellus parryii. The sequence continues at coordinate 21,965,720 of NC_135540.1, forward strand.
TTCCAGCCATATTTCCTCCTTCTCTTCTTTGCCCAAGGTCAATTTGCATCATAGTATCACAGTCTCAGGCCTCTCCCAACCTTCACTGGACCCTCCTCATTTTCTCCCACCCAGGTATCCACTGAATAAAACCCTTCCATGTTTAATCCCATTTTTACATTTGATTCTTGGAGAATTCAGACCCACACCCAGTCTGCATTGCTACCTGGTTCCTCGCTGCTTCACTTCTCTCTGCCTTATAAATAGTGCTCTGTCAGCTATAGTAACAAAAACGTATGGTATTAGCACCAAAATAGACATGTAGACCAATGGTACAGAATAGAAGATATGGAGACAAATCCACATAAATATAGTTATTTCAGAGAAAGGCACTAAAAATATACATTGGAGAAAAGATAGCCTCTTCAACAAATGGTGCTGGGAAAACTGGAAATCCATATGCAGCAAAATGAAATTAAACTCGTATCTCTCACCATGTACAAAACTCAACTCAAAATGAATCAAGAGCGTAGGATTAGACCACAGACCCTGCATCTAATAAAAGAAAAAGCAGGCCCAAATCTTCATCATGTCATATTAGGTCCTAACTTGCTTAATAAGACTCCTTCAGAGTAAGAAATAAAATCAAGAATCAATAAACGGGATTGATTCAAAGTACAAAGCTTCTTCTTAGCAAAAGAAACAATCACTGAGGTGAAGAGAGAGCCTACAAAATGGGAGCAAAGTTTTACCATACACACATCAGATAAGGCACTAATCTTTAGGATATATAAAGAACTCAAAAATCTCAACACCAAAAAAAAAAAAACCCAATTAACAAATGGGCTAAGCAACTGAACAGACACTTCTCAGAAGAAGATATACAATCCACCCACAAATGTATGAAAATCTCTAGCAACAGAGAAATGTAAGTCAAAACTAGTCTAATATTTCATCTCATGCCAGTCAGAATGGCAGTTATTAAGAATATAAGCAACAGTAAGTGTTGTCGAGGATGTGAGGGGAAATGCACACTTATACATTACTGGTGGGATTGCAAATTGATGAAACTACTCTGGAAAGAAGTATGGAGATTCCTTAGAAAACTTGGAATGGAACCACCATTTGACCCAGCTATTCCACTCCTCCATCTATACCCAAAGGACTTAAAATACGCATACTACAGTGACAAAGCCACATCAATGTTTATAGCAACTCAATTCACAATAGCTAAACTGTGGAACCAACCTAGATGCCTTTAATTTCATATAAAGGTAAAGAAACCGTGATATATATATATATATATATATATATATATATATATATATATATATATATATATATAGAGAGAGAGAGAGAGAGAGAGAGAGAGAGAGAATGGACTATTACCCCGTATTAAAAGAGAATAAAATTATGGCATTTGCAGGTAAATGGATGGAGTTGGAAAATATCATGCTAAGTGAAATAAGCCAATCCCCCAAAACGAAAGGCAAATGTTTTCTCTGATAAGTGGATGTTGATTCATAATGGGGGAGGGGGGGCATGGGAAGGATGGAGAAACTTTGAATTTGACAGAGAGGAGTGAGGGGAGGGAAGGGGGCATAGGAGTAGCAACTATGGTGGGGTGAGACAGGCATCATTATCCTAGGTACATGTATGATTGCACTAATGGTGTGACTCTACACTATATACCACCAGAGAAATGAAAAGTTGTGCTCCACTTGTGTACAATGAATTTAAATGCATTCTGCTGTCATGCATAAATAATTAGAACAATTTTTTTAAAAAATATTTCTCTATCAGTGCTGCCTGCATTTGTCCCTTGAACATGTTGAATGGTGTTGCTGGGTTTCTTGGCACCAATTCTTCTCCTAGAATGCTCTATCCCAGATCTTTGAATAGTTTACATCCTCTTTTATTCAGACCTCTGCTCAAATGTCACAACTACAAAGGAACATGTCTAGATACCACTTTTAAAGTCATCCCCTTTCCATAAAAACCTTTATTGCTCTGATTTACATTTCTAACTAAAATCATATTATGTATATATTCTTGAGTTGTCAATCGTGTATCTTCCCCACTAGAATATAAGCTCCATCAGGGCAGATCTGTTGATCAGGATTGTTACCTCACTGTCTAGACCACAGTAGAAGTTCGATAAAATAAAATTAATTTTACAAAATTTCTGATCTAGATCCTATATTCATGTGATGATAATTAATATGTACATTAATTTTATAGGCTTAAGTAATCATACTTCAAATAAGTACATGTTGAAGTACTCCCATTGAATCACTATTGTGATAATATTCCATTTTAAGATTCTGGTCCTATAGCCTAACAATGATATTTATAGACTATCCATGAAGAATGAGTAGTTCTGACAGCTCATGTTTGTGAATGAAGTGTCTAGAGGTCCAGTATCTTTTAAAGATGGCAAGCTTTCATCCATCTGTATAAGCAACTTCATTAGTAACTTTTAATAAATTAAAGATATTAGAAAAGATGAATATAAAGCTCTTTGGCTTGGTCCTTTATTTTAAAGCATATTACCAGTAAGAAAAACAATTTGAAAGCATTTTTCTCAGGTTTTTTAAATTAGACTCTATGTTAGTTGACTTTTTATCACTGTGACCAAAATATCTGAAAAGAACAACTTAAAGTGGGAAAAGTTTATTTCAGACTCACAGTTTCAGTCCATGGTCAGTTGATTCCACTGCTCTGGGCCCATGGTGAAGAGAATATCATGTCAGAAAATGTGGCAGAGGAAAGCTGCTCAGAAGGAAGCAAAAGGAAAGAGTGAGGAGGCAGGGAAAAGATAATGCCTAAGAACACACCCCCAGTGATCTACCTCCTTCAACCATGCCCCAGCTGCCTGCAGGTAACACGTAGTGGTCCATTCAAACTATTAATCCATCAAATGGATTAATCCACTGATGCTGTTATAGCTTTCATAATCTAATCATTTTGCCTTTGAACATTGCTACATGAGCTAACACATGAGCTCTTTGGGTGACATTTTTAGAACCAAACCATAATGAGCTCCTACTGTATCGATTTTAGAATAGCTTTAAGGTAAGTGGGAGTCTCTAAGAAGATATATGACCCTCAAATTAAACATTGTCCCTTTGGGAAAAATAGAATTTCCTCATAATGACTCACTTTATGATGTAGTTTCTAAAGAAACTCCAGTAAGAAAATGAGCTTTGCCTATACCTGCCCAACTGTCTTACAGGAATATTGTGAATTTTTTAAAATGGCTAGAAATATAATTGTTAAAAATTAAATTAGCTAAATATAAACTATTCAGAAAAAAATCCAGCCCATACTCTGGAAATATTGCGTTCTAAAGTTGATAGCATGGTGGCTATATATGTCCCCCTCTTTTAAGCTTTTAAATTTTGTGGGACCAGAGATTATGTCTGCTGTGTTCTTTTCTATTATAGAACCCAAATAAGAGGGAAAAACTAAATATAATTAAACCAACATTTAAGTAGTCTAGAAGACAGAGAATGAATGCATATGAGTCCCTTACAGTGAGAGGTATATATGGATTCTAGCGGCCAAGTCTGGAAAGGGCCCACTAGTGAGGTGAGTCATAGTTTGTGATTAAAGAATGAGTGTGCTTCTGAAAAGGAATTGGGCGGGTATCCTGGTCAGAGATAGTGGCAGGTGTGAAGGCTTGACTTGGCAGCAAGAGAGGGTGAAAGTTGTCATATACATTGTCTGACTAAATTCAAAAGGCTCCACAAATAACCTTACTTATAACAAATAATAACTACAGACCATGGAGTTTCAATTTGCAATGGTGATGGAGAAATAATAGGAGAACTTTTTGTTTAGTGAAGTTCAGGGTAGAAGAAAGTGAATATCCTTGCAGGATTCTCATATGGGAGGGCAGATGTAAGCTGCTATGGTCTCAATGTTTGTGTGCCCCCCAAATTCATATGTTGACCCTCCTAATCCTCAAGGTTATAGTGGTAGAAAGTGGGGTGTTTAGGAAGGGCCGAGAGGGCAGGCCTCTTGTTAATAGGATTAGTGCCATTACAAGGAAGCTCCTTCTAACTTCTATAGTGAGCAGTCACCCTCTATGAAACAGGAAATAAGCCTTTCTCAGAGATTACATATGCTGGTGCCTCGGTCATGATTTTGCAGCCTCTAGAACTACAAGAAATAAATGTCTGTTGTATATAAGTCACCCAACTTATGGACTAAGACACAAGCAAATAACACAATGCTTCTGTAATTGCCAAACTGATTCTAAATAAAGATAGAAAGGGGATAGAACTTCCCTGAGAACCCTTGAGTTAGTTCTTATGTGATATTAAGGATAAAGATAAATAAATTTTCCAGGAAAACACTAACACAGCCAGAACATCTTCTAGTAAAAAAGTAGGTCAGGGTGAAAAATAAAATAGTTTAAAATTTTATCCAAAACAATTTGTAAAACTTAGTATCGCCAAGGCATGATTTTGTTAAAATCTCACATAGACAGAAATCACAAACTACAGCCTGAGTAAATTTTACCTGCAGTGATTAACACCAACACAGTGAGTGTCTGGCGTGATGTGTGATGATACATAACCACATCCTCCAGACACACCTACAGCAGCATTTCCTCTCATTCAACCACGGAATGCTTTAGAATTGTTGATGAGACTCTAGCCTAGTAGATATGATGCACACCTGACGAAAAGCAGAAAGCAAAAGCACTTCAAGCAAACACCAAAATTTAATACATACATTTGAGAAGAAATAAACATTTAATTCAATTGCAAATACAGTAGGAGAATGTTCTTATATTTTAGAAATGCAGGAAATGAAACATATAGGGATATATGTCATGATATTTTTACTTTCAATTAACTTTAAAAGATTTCTATAAAAATATATACATTTATAAAAGATATATATGTGTATATATTATATACACATATATGTGCACACATTTACCAAGCACACATTTACCAAGCACACAAAACAAACTGTGAACATTTTTTTAAATTATTTGAACCCAAATGATTTGCCCAAGATAGCAAATTAGCACAAAACTATAGAGTCTGAACTGTAATCATGTGTGGTAAATACATCTGCAAAATGCCATTTAAGTCATAGAGTGCAAATGTAGATGTTGTCATGGGCTAAATCATGTCCCAATAATTCATGTGTTGAAGTACTAAGCCCCACTACCTCAAAATGTGACTATATTTGGATGGGCAATCTTTTTATTTTTATTTTTTGTTTTTTAGATGTACACAATACCTTTATTTTGTTTATGTATTTTTATGTGGTGCTGAGGATCAAACTCAGGGCCTCGCACGTGCTAGGCGAGCACTCTACCGCTGAGCCACAACCCCAGCCCTTAAAATGTGACTATATTTGAAGATAGGTTTTTAAAAGGTAAAATGAGTCTTTATAGATGGGCCTATCCAATGAGATTGATGTCCTTATAAGAAGATGGAATCAGGACATAGACACTTGCAGAACACAGATATGTGCACTCACAGAGGAAAGACCACGTGAGGACACAGAAAAATAGCCATCTGTAAGCCACCGAGGGGCCTTAGAAGAAACCAAACTTGTTGGAACCCTGATCTTGGACTTGTAGCCTCCAAACTGTGAGAAATAAGTTTCTGTTGTTTCAGCCACCCAGTATGTGGTATTTTGTTACCGCAGCTCTAGCAAACTCATACAGATGTCTTCCCAAATGTATTCAAATCAGAAGCCTGTAAGCAAAAGCCCCTGAGGTGTTGTCTAATCTCTCCATCATCCTTCGGCAGCATCACCTCTAAGTTTTTCCACTGGGGGATAAATAGAAGTACTTAGAGGTATATTACTCAGCATTAAAGGAGAACAAAATTATGGCATTTACAGTAAATGGACGAAGTTGGAGAATGTTACGCTACGTGAAGTGAGCAATCCCAAAAAACCAAAGGCCGAAGGTTTTCTTTGATATGAGGATGCTGACTCAGAATGGGGATGCGGGGGAAGCGGGGAGCATGGGAGGAGTGGAGGAACTTTAGATAGGGCAAAGGGGAGGGAGGGGAAGGGAGAGGGCATGGGGGTAGGAACGACGGTGGAATGAAATGAACATCGTTACCCTAAGTACATGCATGTAGACAGAATGGTGTGAATCTACTTTGTGTTCAGCCAGAAGCTTGAAAAATTGTGCTGTGTATGTGTAACATGAATTGAATTGCATTCTACTGTCATATATAACAAATTAGAATAAATAAATAATTTAATTTTTAAAAAAATAGAAAAGAAGGCCTTGGAAGAATAACTATTATCTTGGAAGATGGCTGAGTTGTTGAATGTAATAGTGAGGAGACCACTTTGAAACTCTGGTTCTGTCATCTTAGAAGACATTTCCACAGACCTGCATAATATACGCTGCATTAAACGCTTAAATTTAATCAATAAATATATATTAAGAACTAAAAGTCTTGGCAAGATATGGTGGTGCACACCAGCATCTAGGAAGACTGAGGCAGAAGGATCACCAGTTTGGGGTCATTCTGGCCAACTTAGAAAGGACCTATCTCAAAATAAAATATAAAAAGGGCTGGAGATATAAAGCAGCCCTGGATTCAATCCCCAGTGCCACCAAAAAAAAAAAAAAAAAAACCAAGAACCTAATTTCTCTTTTTTTAACTCAAAATTCAGGTAAGCCTCTGAAAGTAGAATAGTGATTACTAGATATTGAGAAAGGCGTAGAGGGAGGGAGGGTGGGAAAGGGAGGCTGGAATTGATCAGTGCATGCTATATGCATGTGTAGAAATATCATTAATATATACAATTAATATGTGTTAATTAAAAATAATTCAGATATGATAATGGAAACCACATTTGGATTTTAAAAACATTAATTAGAAATTAAAAAAGGGCTTTGCCTCAAATGCTTACAACATTTTTGTATTGCTTTCTTGTTCACTGTTGTTATTTCCCAACAAATTCCTTTTCCAAAAGTTACCAAGAAGCCTTGGAAAGAGTAAAACGCATGCTAATTGTAGATGGTGTTGATTTTTCTTCTACAAATGACAAATATAAATTTAGCAAAAAGATTTACACTCACTGCTAAGCAATGTTGCTGCGTGTCTCTTTGCACTGTTTCTAATTATGAAGGTATTTTGAATGTGTGTAAAACAGGAGAGTTTGCCTAAAGGCTAAGTTTGACATTCTTAGAACAATGTCTCCCTCACTGGCCATCTCCGTGACCTGGTCTCACTCTTCACTCCCTTTGACCTCTCTTGACCACCCGTTTATTCCTGAAACTCTCTTTGTTTCACAGACACTACCCCTTTCTGATTCTTTCTCAGATGCTTTTTTTTTTTTTTTGACAAGCTTCTAATTGTTACTTACCCTAACTGAAAGTTTTATACAAGGCTTACCCTGGTTTCTTTGCCTTTTCTTCTTCACATTCTGCCTCCAGATGTAATGCATCACATTCCTAACTTCATTTACTAATTACTGCACTCTCATAGTTTCAAAATTGAAGCTCTTACCTAGACCCAGGTCTATAGCCCCACATGCCCTCCCATATCAGCCATCTCCATTTGAATGTTTCCAAACTGTTTCAAAATTCAGTTCATCTCCCCATAAAATCATTTGGCCCTCCAAACCTGGCTTTCTTTCCAACCACCCTAATGGATTCGCCATCAATCTTTACCCAGCCACGTTTTTTAATATATTATCTGTGATGTCTTTTATGCTATTACAGCAAAGTACGCATCATTGCAACAGATACCGCATGATCCACAAAGCCAAAACTATGTACTAGCCTGCTTTTTACAGAAAATGTTCCCTGACTCCTTGTCTAACAGATAGCTCTATCCCAACAATTTTAAGTAGTTCACATATCTCTTCCCCCTCCATTAGACTCCAGGTTTCTTGAAAACGGGATAATGTCTTACTCTTTTTTTATTTTAATTAGTATTCCTAGCAAATTTCTGGTATACAGTATTTACTCAATAGATATGCTGAACTATTTCACCCTCTAAGAAATTTTAGAATCCTCTTTTGATTCTTCCTACTTTATTCCCCAGATCTAATCTTTCCCACCACTACCACCAATACCAAATTCTTAGACCATTTGCAAAAATGATTGCACTTCATGGTTAGTCCCCTCCAGTACTGACCCTGAACTTGACATGTGACTTGCTTTGGCCAATGGGATAATGGCAAATACCATGCAAGCAGACACTTGAGAACATGGATACTGAGGTTTGCCCTCTCTGGCTGCACTGGGTTACCTCTCTTGCACTGAAACAACCCAAGCAAATAAACCATAGTAACCCTGCCGGATGATGATGTACACATGGCTCAGTCACTCCCTTACTCCAGCCAAAAGCCAAATAGGTGAGCAAAGCCACTGCAGGCTAGTGGACTACAGATACATGAGGAAATCCACTGCATAAATGAGCCTAGCCTTGACCAGCGTAAAACCTCCAAACCAGCCCAAAACACTGACCCACAAATCAGGCTTCAGAATCATCACATAATTTTGGGCCAATTTGTTGCTGTGGTGCACATGGCGGTTGTCACACAGCACCAGCTAGCCTCAACGCTGGTCTTCTTCATTGTGAATGTCTTTGGAATTTGTGCCTTGAACCTTGCACCCAAACCTCCAAAGCAGCATCTGTCACCACTTTTATCCCACCCTCACACTCCATGTGTGACAACATCAACTTATCTTCTGGCCTCTGGTTTCTATTCAGATGTATAAAACCCTTCTGCCAAATTAATCTTCCTAAAACTTTTCTTTCACTCTATACTGATCAATGATAAATAAGGACAGTCCACTTCTGAAAACCCACTTTGTGTCCTAAAGACCTATTTCTCTATCCAAAGTATACAATTTTATCTTAAAGCCATTGTAAGATAAGCTCCACAAGAAATGAGTCATAGATTGATGAAGAATAAAAAAGCCCGTAGTTAATGTAATCTTACACCTCCTCTTACATATGAGGAACAAGCTCATGAAGGCCAAGGAACTTGTCCAAGATCACACACCCACTTAACAGTGAGAGTGAAATAGAATGCAGATTCCCAAATTTCCAGTCAACTTCTCTATCAGATGTAAAATGCTATTTAAACTTAACATCTAGTTTTTGATTAAATGGATTAAGCATTCGAAGGCCATATCCTCTATGAGTCTAAAAGATGCAGCCACCAAACTGTGTTTATCTGGAGCAGGGACTATTTACCATGAGTGCTACTCATCCTTTACCCAACAAATTTCATCCTCAGTCTCATCTCCAAATCCCATCAGCTGTCACCTTACATTTAGAGCTTGCCATTTCTAAAAAGAATCAATCATTTTTTTCCTTTGAAGATACTTACTTCCACTTGTAGCTATGGAATCTAGAGAACTAACCCTCACATTATCACAGTAAGAATGTACAGTGAGGGCTGGGGCTGTAGCTTAGTGGTAGAGCTCTTGCCCCGCATGCACAAAGCTTTGGGTTCAATCCTCAGCACAAAAAGAAAGGAAGGAAGGAAGGAAGAGAGGGAGGGAAGGGAGGAGGAAAGAAGGGAAGGAAGGGAGGGAGGGAGGGAGGAAGGAAGGAAAGAAGGAACAAAGGAGGGAAGGGAGAGATGGGTTCATTACAGCCTTGTCTTATATAAAAGTTAAAACACTGCAAAGAACATTAACATCTATGGGAACTGACTAAATAAATTATGGTACATCCATACTACAAAATACATTTTCATAGGATATCTTTGACATGAAAAAAATTACTAAGATATGCAGTTACATAGAAAAGCAAATCATGTACTATTTTAATATATAAGGTATAGTATGAGCTATTTATGTAAAATAAACAAAAAACAAAAAAAGTATGTGCATGTATATTTGTGTGTGTGTGTGTGTGTGTGTGTGTGTGTGTGTGTGTTTATAAGTTACTGGAAGAAGGATTGGGAGAATAAACTCTAACTGATTAAAATGATAGCCTTTAAGAGAGGGAATAGAATATAGCAGAATGTGGTTAAAGGGCTCTTTCATCCTCAACACATTCTGTATATTTTGAAGTTTTTAAGTGGCAATATCTATATATTTCTGTATTGTTTAAATGACAACATACTCATGCATTATTTATGGAATATTTTTGGTGAGACAAGAATTCACTACCAAAACCATCACAACAGTTACTCCAAAGAAAGTTCAAAGAAGAAATCAAAAACCTCTTTGGGATTTTCTCAGTGAGGGATATCGATCTCCAAACTAGCCCACTAATATTGGGTCCTCTCTATTGGGTGTCATATAGTACCATGTGTATAACTATAGTACAGGGGTCAAACCCAGCCTATCACCTGTTTTTGTAAGTTCAGTGTTATTAAAATAGCAGCCCCACCACGGGCTCACATGGTGTCTATTGCTGCTTCTGAGCTTCAAGGGCAAGGGCAGGGGTTGCAACAGAAACCATATGGACCTCAAAGCCCAAACTATTTCATATCTGGATTTTTACCAAAAAAAAAAAAAAAAGTTTGCAATCCTTGCCCCAGAACAATGACAAGGACAAATGTAGTAGTCTCTAAGAAGCTCAGACTCATAACTGACCTCACTCTGGACCTCAATCTAATCAATTTAACTGCCACAGACATTATCCACAACAGCCAAACACATGCCAAGGAGTTGGATTTTCTTTTTTTTTTTTCTTTATTGCCTAGAGACCATTCCCTTCACTTTAATTTTTTAAGTGTTAATGTGATTTTTTAAAATATAGAATGTTTTAGTTGGATTCCATTTTCTCTCTGTCTAGACAAAACCTCTTATCTCTTCTATTAATTGAAATGGAGCAATTAATTTTATAATAAAGTCTCTCTGTCAGCCACAGATACTACGTGCTGTTTTATTTACATAGGAGAAGAATGTAGACTGTCTGTAGATGTTGAAGTAGCTTGTTGCTTAAAGATTTACTGCACTTGTGAGAGTAAGATTTGGAAGTCTCAAAGGAGCTTTGAATTACTGTACTATTATGGTTTGGATATGAAGCGTTCCCCAAAATATCCTGTGTTCACATAGGAATGTTTGGAGGTGATATGATTATATTATAAAGTTGTAACCTGGTCAGTGGATTAATCCATTGGATGGATCAGTAATTTGAAAGGACTCCTGTTGGAGTGATAGTTGTAAGCAGGGCGGGGGGCGGGGTGTGTGGCTGGAAGAAGTAGGTCATAGAGGTGTGCCTTTGGAGTTTATATTTTATCCCTGGAACCTCCCTCTCTCTGCCTCCTGGATGCCTTGAGCTGAACAACCTTCCTCCACCAGGCCCTTCCACCATGATGTTCTACTTCATCTCAGACTCAGAGCAATGATGTCAGCTGACTATGGACTGAACCTCTGAAACTATGAACCCAAAATAAATTTTACCTCCTTTAAGTTGTTCTTATGAGGCATTTTTGTCACAGCAATGAAAAGCTGACTGATACACAGATATTTTTATAAAATGGAAGAAAATAAAATTGGCACTCTTTTGGTTAACATAGAATAAACCAGTGGAATTAATAATGAATTTCCCAGAAGCATGATGAAAGATGGTAAATAGGCAGCAATACATACCATGAGAAAAGAGAGCTGATGATAAGTGCAGTGGAGAAGTCAATTTAATGTGACACTATGAAAAATTTACTGTGAACAGAGACACTACAAAACAATCACTTTCCACCGTGTTTTGTTAATAGACTATTAAGGTAATTACCAAGACCTGGCCGACCTAAATTATTAGGCAACCATTGCCACCATTGGAAACTAAAGCCATTTATACTCTATCCCCTTATAAAACAAGGATGTTGGTATAGGTGATTTCTAAAGCTCATTCTAGCTCAAAAACACAATGCCTACTTCTTGAGTACTTAGTAAGTATCTTCATCCATTTGTGCTGCTATAACAAAATGATACTTGAGATAGGATAATTTATTTAAAAAAAAATTGTTTCTCACAGATCTGGATGCTGGGAAAACCAAGACCAAGGCACTTGGTATTGTGTGAGGGCTGCTCTCTGCTTTCCCCTGACAGCATCCTCCTGAGGGGAGGAACTCTGTGTCTTCACAAAGGACAGAAAGGATTAAAGGGGTACTGGCCAAACTCTTTTTTGTAAGAATACAAATCTATTCACAGGGGCCATCATGATTTATTCACTTCCCAAAAGGCCCATCTTTAACACAACCACAATGGGGATGAAGTTTCAACAAGAATTTTGGAAGCGACAGATTCAAAATATTGCACAAATTTATAGCCTCAGGCAGTTCAGTTAGCCTTGCTAAGCTTAGTTTTCTTTTTTGTAAGATGGGGGATCCTATCAATACTTACTCATCTACAAAGCTATTGTGAAAATCACATGAGATAACAACTCAGCACTATGTGTGCATGCAGTAAATGTGATGATAATGTTTATTATTATTATTATTTATATTATTTATCATGTCACTCTAATTGTTAATATTTAGCAGCTCTGCAAATTAAGAAAAGGCCCTTGAACCAAAGTTAACACCATCAGCCAAAGAAATTTAGTTATAACAAAAAAACACTTCTATTAAGTGTTCAAAAGAAAATTTAATAAACCCAAATCCATGTAAGCGATCATAAATGCTGAAGTGAATTTTTAAAAAGATGCAAAATTGGTGTCTAAGTTGTCATAGCAAAATACCTCAGACTAGGCAGTTCAAACAATAGAAATTCATTTTCTCATAGTCCTAGAGGCTGAAAATCCAAGACTAGGGTGTCAGCATGGTCAGGTTCCGCTGAGGCTTCTCCTTCTTGCTCAGATGCCCACTTTCTTACTGTAGGATGAGAGAAAACTAGTTTTCTGGTGTCTTTTCTTATAAGAGATCTAACAGCATCATGTGGACCCTGCTCTCATGATCTCATCTAGCCCTAATTATCTCCCAAAGGCCCTGCCCCCAGAAAGCCTCACATTGGGAGTTAGGAGTTTAATGTAGGAGTTTTGGAAGAACACAAATATTCACTCCATAAATTTCTTCTCTGGCCCCTTAGAATTCATGTTCTTCCCTCAGCCAAATACATTTAGTACATCCCAACAGTCCCCAAAAGTCTTAACTTATTCTAGCATCAACTGTAAAAGGTCCATAGTCACTTAAATAATCTTAGATATCTAAATCAGGTATGAATGAGGTACATTTCACCCTGAGGTAAGATCCCTCTCCAGCTGTGAACCTGTGAAACCAAGCAAATTATGTGCTTTCAAAAGACCATGGTGGAGGCTGGGTTGTAGCTCAGTGATAGAGCGTTTGCCTTGGGAACGTGAGATACCAGGTTTGATCCACATAAATAAATGAGATAAAGGTATTGTGTCCATCTACAACTAAGAATTGTTTTTTCTTTTTTTGTGGTGCTGGGGATTGAACCCAGGGCCTTGTACATCCGAGGCAAGCACTCTACCATTGAGCTAAATCCCCAGCCCCTAAGAATATATTTTTTTAAATTATTAAAAAAAAAAAGAGGGCTGGGGATGTGGCTCAAGCGGTAGCATGCTCGCCTGGCATGCATGAGGCCCAGGTTCGATCCTCAGCACCACATACAAACAAAGATGTTGTGTCCGCCGAAAACTAAAAAAATAAATATTAAAAAAATATTCTCTCTTTCTCTCTCTCTCTCTAAAAAAAAAAAAAAAAAAAAAAAGATAATATTGAAGCGGGCTGGGGCTGCAGCTCAGCAGTACAGCACTTGCCTGTCATGTGTGAGGCACTGGGTTCAATTCTGAGCACCGCATACAAATAAATAAATAAAATAAAGGTCCATCAACAACTAAAAATATATTTTTTAAAAAAATACAATGGTGAAGAGGCATAGGAGACATTCTCATTCCAAAGCAGGGACCATGGAAGGAAGAAAGAGGTGAGGGGTCCCAAGAAAGTCCAAAACCTAGCAAGGAACTTTCCATTAAGCCAGGAGACTCTCCTCTTTGGTTGGATGCTCAGCCCTCCCAGTCTGCTGGGGCGCAGTGTCACCCTGCAGCTCTGTGGGTGACCCCGCCTTTGAGGCAGTGGGAGGTGTCATCACGCCCTGCCGAAATCCAGAGGCAATCCCAACCTCTGGAACTGAGAAGCAAACAGGCTTGCCCCTGGGCCTGTGCCAGCAGGCAGCTCTGATGAATGATCTCCGCCTCACCTCTGGGGTCAGTCTTTTCTTTCCTTGAAGTTTGCAGCTGAATAGTTCTAAGGCCCTTCCCATTTCTCCTTTGGGAATGGGAATATCAATCCCAAATCTGTCCACCACTGCATTTCTTTATACCTCTTGCCATTTTTTAAAAACTCAGAGTTTTTGCTTATGGTTTGGTAATGAAAAGTAAATCATACCTCCCCCCAGAGAGAATCCCTGGAATATAAGACATCCTTCTGTATAACCGAAAATAATAATGATTTCTTAATAGCATCTAATACCTAGTCCAAATCCAAAAAGTCCCCAGTCATCGGGGGGAAATAAAAAACTGCCAACAACAAAAATAACCAACTGTGTAGGTGATTTATCCAAATCAGGACCCAGTCCAGGCCAACACAATTGTCCTATTCCTGTTCTGGTGTTGTTTCCTTTAAATCTTTTTTAATCTAGAAAAACAAATCCCCTTTCTGTTGACTGACAGAAGAGAAGGACTAATTGTCCAGTTACATGTCACACCTCCGGGCTTTACCTCTTTGCTTCTCCTGTTATTTGTTTAACTTGCCTCTCTCTGGGCTGGAAACTGGAATGTATATAGCTGAAGGCTTGACTATATTCAAGTTAAACCTTTCTGGAAACATCTCTAGATACATGGAACACATCATCAGAAGATGCTTAATATCTGTTTACCCCATCATTGGTGATGCTAAGACTTGATTGAGTCTCTGCCCTCCAATGGAACCACCAACAATTCACAAAACATTGGGCTACATGATTCATTAAATATATTTTGATGAGACAACTTGATGTCATGCAACATTGTTGCAGTGAGAAGCCACTTTAGAACCTTCAGAAGTTCATCTAAAGACTAACATTTTAGAATAGAGTTGACCCTGGAAAAACAGGGGTTTAAAGACAAACTGTGCAGCCTAGAAATATTGAAAAAAATTATGAAAAGTTACATAGAACCTGAATGAGTTTTATTTGTTATAAATAAATAAATACGTATGGATTATAGTGTATTATATCATTTACTACTATACAATATACACATACATAAAAAGTTAAAATTCATAAAAACACAGACCATTTGCAGGTGTGAGAAATGCAAACAAATACAAAGATGCAGCACTAAATCATAATTGCATACAATTAACTGTAGCAATTCTGTACTACTTCAGTAATTCTGAGCTATCTCCAGTTGCTGTTGTAACAAGCTCAAGTGTTGCTAGTGTCTACTTAAAACGCATGAGATATGGACCATCTCCCAAGAGCAGTTTCTCTCCCCAGGAAATTTTGTATAGTATAACAAGTGTTCTCACACATTTCTCACCACATATAATACACACAACATACAAAATATGTGTTGTTTCTATTATCAGTAAGGCTTCTGGTACAGAGCAGGTATTCATAGATAAGTCGTGGGGAATCAGAAGTTAAATGGAGTTGGATGGGAAGAAAGCACAGAGCATGGAACTCAGAAAGCCCAGAGCTGCTCACTGCTGCCTAGTGACCTACATACCTGCACCACGGACAGCAATACAGAGAGCAGTGGCCCAAGTGGCCCAAGTGGCCCAAGTGGTCTGGTGGCATTGGCTGGCTGGGACAAGAAGGTCATTGCAAGGAAGGTATTGAGAACAATAAAATGGCTCAATGTAAGAAGCATACATGGTTCAACCATCCACAGGAATGACATGAAACAGTCATAAATAGAATAACCCCAGGAAGGACCTGCACAGTAGAAAAAAAAATGGAGAGACTGTGGAGTTTGATGTTGCTGAAGGAGAAAAGGCTATGGAGGAACAGATGTTAAAGAACCTGGTGGAGATCCAGCCCAAGGCAGTAAACGTGAAGCAGACTACAACCATTACAGACACTACCCTGGTGATCCTCAGCGCAATTACCAGCAGAGTTGCCAGAATATCGAGAGTAGGGAAAAAAGGAGAGATGGCCAACACCAGCTCTACCAGAGGCACGGGTTCCCACCTTACTCCTTCCAAAGACCCATGGGCGCCGACCACAGTATTAGACCCCTCCTATGCAGGGAAAAGTGATGGAGAATGTCAGCAACCAGAATGCAGGACCACCACATAGAACGAATGTTCTCAGGGTTATAGCTGCTTTCCACAGGAGGGCCACCCTCACTACCAACAGCCCAGAGAGGACAGCAATGAGGAAAATCCATACTGCTCAACTCTGATTATGCTACAGATGCCAGAGAAGGGAAAAAGGAGAAGCAACTGGTCCACCATCTGAGATCTCCTTCACTCTGAGGATGAGCAGCATGGAGCCGCGTAAACATCAACTCATCATCTCCACCATCATCTGGTCATGCAACAAGAGGAAATGAATATGAAATTCCTGCAACACTTTGGAGCAGACTTTAAAATGGTTTTTCTGCCCATTGATCAGATTCCTAGAATCCTGTGCATTGTCCATGCACCATGGGCTTTTTTATTATTGTTATCTAAAGACATTCCTTTCTGGTAATAAAAAATGTGAGATTTTTCCTTAAGCTTAGTTTTTCTCAATATGCCTTTAATTTTTTAATTGTTTCATATCTGCTCAAGTTGAGATTTTTAAGAACTTCATTTTTAATTTTTAATAAAATTTAGAACTTGACTTTTTCAAAGAACAGTCAACAAACCATAAGCACCTGTTAATAAAGGTCTTAAATAACTTTTTTTAGAAGGTCAGACCTGAATTTTCTATTGTGGGTCAGGGAGCAGGGTCAGAGTCCCTAACCCTCAAGTTGCTCAATGATGATGAGTATTTCCTCTTAAAAACAAATCGCCTATAGGGAGTTTCAATTAAAAACTCATCTTCAACTCACGGGCTTGTCTTTTCATCTTTACAGCAGTTATGTTTGCTGCCAATAGTCTCGGTCACTTCACTGGCCAGAGAGAAGGCTGCGATGGCAGTTTCAGGTCTCATGTCTCTGATGTCCATTTCCCTAGTTCTCCACCTTGCCTCTCACAACCACTTACCAGCCTTCCTTCCTGTTTGCAGTTCTTCTCTGAATCCTTCCTGTTTTCCTTCCCCCAGGGAGCTCAAAACTGCCTGCAATATTCTCAGCAAATGGCATAAGACTCAGGACTTTCATGGTGTTTCAAGTTGGAGGATATTGGGAATTAGCAATTATGAAATGGATTTGCAAATTTGAATCAAGAAACTTAAATTTAGAAGAACATTTGCCCCAAGGACATGTGAAAAATTGGTTTTTAAGTGCTATCTTGAGTACTTCTTAATCTACAGCAATTATTGTTCATGAAATCAATATGACAGGATGCTGAGAGAAGTCATGGTAAATACCATTACACTAATGCCCCGCTTAATGAGCTGCTTGAGCCACAGTCAAGTGGGATCAAGGTTTCCCTGAAACCAGAAAAACTGCAAATTCCAACCCACCTTCCAGGGAAAAGAAATAACCTTTGGAAATCCAGTTGAAAAACTTAGTCTTTGGAAATACTTAGCAGGGAATATAGAAGTTGGGCAACCATATTAAGTCTTAGCTATGGGGAAAGGGGTTATTGGAGGTGAAGTCGACTTTGCCAAAAATTGGTTTGGGTCCACTGAAGTCATTTTCCCTAAAGTGAAGCAAAAAAGATGAGATAAATTTCCAATAACTAAGGAATGTTCATGCTTTTCTCATCTAGAATAAACCAACCCCAATCTCTACAAAGGCAGGCCAATGCTGGTCAGTCACATAAATACATCTTTTCTATTTAAAGAATTTTCTTAAAAGAGGCAGTAAACTCATTTTATGAGCTTAGAAGACAGATTAACAGGTAACAAGGAGGCAAATGTTCCTGATGTTAGGAAAAAAATTTTTTTTATTATGGTAGTATATGCATAATATAAATTTGTCATTTGAGTCATTTTTAAGTGTACAGTTTATTGGTGTTAAGGATATTCATTCACGTTGTTGTATAGCCCTTACCACCATCGCCCTCCAGAATTTTTTCATTGTCCCAAACTGAAACTCTTAAACACATTAAGCATTAAGTCCCCATTCTCCAAGCCCCTGGTAATCACTACCTACCTTTTGTCTTTTTGAATTTGACAACCTAGCGTAATCATAGTATTAAATAAAAATTACAGAAGGCTATTGTTTTGAATTAAATTCCTGAACAGACCAGGCCAAAAGCAAAATGGAGTCACTGTGCTAAAATTTCAGGTCACCAAGCCAAAACTTAACTGCTTACAGAAAAATGTCACTGTCATGATAATGAAGTCCTCTCTGCTTTAACTCTCTCTCACACACAAAAATAGATAACCTGAAGTAACTTGACTTGATCAGTTATTTTCACATTGTTTTGTCTCCTGTCTTTAACTTATAAGGAAAATAACTTTGAAATGGCCAACCCACTTTTTGTTCTCTCATTTCAGCTTTCTTCAACCTTTCTCTGGCTACACAACCAAGCTCTTCTGCTCAGCCCATGAGAAGACATATTCTATTTTGTGGAATGAAATGTTGCCTGATTCTAGAATCAAAAATAAAGCCAATTAAATAAATTGTTGTGTTTTCATCCTTTGGCAATATAATATATGTCCTTGAGTCTGGCTCATTTCACTTAGCATATGTCTTTGAAGCTCCTGTTGTAACATCTATCAGAGTATTATTCTTTTTTTAAGGCTGTATAATCTTTCACTGGCTGTGTGTACCACATTTTGTTTACCCATTTATTCTTCAATAGACATTTGAGGTGTTTCCACCTTTTGGTTACAGAGAATAATGCCATCATGAACATGAGTGTACAAATATCAGTTCATATCCCTGCTTTCAATTATTCTTTTAATTATTATATAGCCAGAGTGATTTTATGTTTAATTTTTTGAGAACTGCCATACTCTCTTCCCCGGCTGCTGCATCATCTACATTCCTGCCAGCCATAGACAAGAGTCCCAGTTTCTCAGCATCCTTGCTAATACAAGTTATTTCCTGGTTTGGTTTTGTTCAGACAATAACACTCCCCATGGATGTGAAGGAAGAACTTTTAATAACTCATCTTTTACCACCCTGGGGAGCAAAGAGATAGAGGCTAGGGGATGTACTCTGACAAAGACTAGCTAGACCAACAAGTTCACTTTCAGAGGTGTACACTGTCCAAGTGTGTCTGGTCACAGAGCAAGGCAAGGCTGAAATCCAGCATATGTCACATCCCAAGCTGGGCACGGCCTCTTCTGGGAGAAGGCAGCCACTTTTTCTTCCTGGAAAAGATTGTCAGCTTGCCAAGCCATGTGCCCAAAAAGTCAACCCTTTTTTTAATATAAACTAAGGCATTTTAAAAAGCTATTTGTTATTCTGGCTGGTTAACCCACCCTCACACAGAAGCGATAGATACTCTAGACTAGTGCACAGGGTGATATGTAATCCAACAGAGCTAGATGACTAGAGCAACCCCTTTCCACCGTGGTTTTCTGTGGGTCTCTTTGATGGTTTTACAAAAACGATCCCTAAATTTTTCAACATTCCTTGAATTGGCTGGCAGGTTCTTTAAGACCTCACTTTGAGTCTGGGATCAATGACTGCTTGACTCATAAAATTGATCAAAAGTGCCATTCTACCAGTTTCTGGACCCAGATCTCAAGAGATTGTCAGTTTCCACTTCTTCCTATCTCTTTGGACACTTATTCTTGGAAACTCGTCACCACACATGGAGAAAAACTAACCCTCAACACAGAGCAAGTGAAGTGCATCCCCCAGTGCTAGTGACATGGAGCAAAACTGATGAGTTCCAGACCAGCCCTGCAGAGAGCAGATGAGAGCAAAGTAAGTGACTGACTTTGTTTTAAGCCACTGTGTGTTTAACGGTGGGTGACTGGTGACTTGTTCATCTGCAATAACCAGAGCAGTCTGTGAGGTGCGTCCAGAGTGCCCCAGCCTCATAGTTTCACACTCTGCGGAAACCAGCTGTCCACCGAGGGACCCCAAGTCAGGCTTCCCTGAAGAGCCCACAATGGCCTTTGCCCCTCGTCTTCTCTTCCACCCCCTTCCACCCCCAATCTGGGGTAAAGACACTGAGCCCCACCCTCTCTAGGATCTGCATCCTCATCCTTTGGAGTGAGAGTTTCACCCAGTCCCTGACTCTCCTGGGCTAGAGGTCTGCAGTCTTAGGGTGCTGTGTTCAAGGGACAAATGCAAGCAGTCTTTACTGGATCTAGTAACCTGCCTTGCAGTTGAGCTTCTTAACTTCCTCTGCACTAAAGAAGGAGCCCACAAGCAAAGTGGAGTTGCTGCATCCCAGATCAAAGCGCCTGCACTCCCTGACCAAGGGGCCGAGTTTCTGGCCAGGCCTTTCATTATTCCGGGCTTGTCTGTTAAGCCCTCCCCGGGCTCCTCCACCCACCCCCAACTTCACTTCAGGAAGGAAATAGTTAAAAGTCTCCTGCCCTTCGGGGCCTGGAAGGGGGCGGCAGCTCAGTGCAGTTTGGTGAGGGCTGGAGGACGCTCTTGCGGTCCCGCAGTGGAGAAGGGCTGGGAGCTTTGGGAGAAGGGGAGGACAGGCTGGAGGCGTGTTCCTTCCTTCGGAGTTTTCTTTTTCCTGCGAGTCCTTGCGCGCGCGTACAGTCATCCCTCGGGTCTGTTCTGGCGATCGTGGAGAGGAGGCAGGGAGGCTTCATCCTTCCCACCCGCTCATCGCCAGAGGCTGGAGGCTCAGCGAGACCTCCCCCAGAGAAGCCCTGCCCCACCGGATAAGTTTTCCGCCGCCAAGACAGCCCTGCAGCTGGGGCGGCCGGCGCGCCGCAGCCCGGGACACCGGCCACCCACCCTCCGCGCCATCCACCCTCGCGGGCTCCGGCTTCCTCTGGCCCAGGCGCTGCGCGAACCCTGCAGGGGCGCCCGCCGAGCTCCACGGTCGGTGCTAGGCTTTCCTTCTGGGGATCGAGGCTGGGGCGGGGACGTGGAGACGGTTGGGTCGCTCAGTGGGGAGGAGCGGGGGAGCGTACTGGCCTGTCCACCTGGCAGCTTGAGGCTGGCACCCACCTGCCTGAGACGCCTGGTGAAACGGGCGCCCTCCTGGGAGGGGTGCGCTGAGTGAACGTTTGGAGTTTGGAGAACTGATCTAAAGCACTTTGCCTCTCCAGAAGAGATTTGGATTCTTGGTAAAAGGAAGCCAAATGGTTCTCCCTGGGTGCCCCCCTTTCCGCCGGCGTGCCGCAACTTTGCACACATGCCCTGGTCGCTTGCTCCAAAGCATACTTGTTACCTCACTCACTTCTGGTTCTCCCCACACAGCCTGAGAGTAGCCAAGGGCACCCGTGCAAGAAACTGTTGTCTTTTGAGAAAACCCCCAGTGCAGCTTTGGAAACCTGCCTGTCCCAGGTCTGAGAGTTTTGTTCTGTGTTGTCCTTTAAAGGCCACTTGTTGCCTTTCACATGCGGCAAACAAGGACTGTTTTTAGATAATCAGCCTCTGTTTACACCATCCTAATGACTTTCCCCTGATAGAGCTGGGGTGGAGACATTAAAGCCAGGCAATGTGGCTAATTTCTTACCCAGAGAGCAAAACCACAGAAAATTTCTCAAAAGTTCCTAGTTAATTTTTGTCCCTACTTGTCCTTGTTCATGATTCCTCACCACCACCACCTCTTCTGTTTTAAGTGTCAGCGAATTGAGAAACACCTTGGCAATCCTGTCATGTAAATTGCCTGCTCTAAACTTGTGCCATTTTGGTAAGGTTGGAATTTCCAAATTACTACTTACACAGGTGAACTTTGATCCTGAGAGTCGGATAGGTTAAATGGTTAAAGTGTAATCATGAGAATTCAGTCTTCTTCCTTAATAATATCCTGTGCACTCCAGAAAACTCTTCAACCCCAAATAGGAAGAATGCTGAATCTATTGACCATGTCCTTTAGGTTTGAAACTAAGATACTTAATAGAGCTGTGACTGATGGTTATGGCTGATGATTCAAAGCCCAGCTTCTCTCAGATACATGAAAGTAAGCTCCAGACCCATCCTTGGAATAGCATGCATTTGAAAAAATTCTTTCATTTGGTTTGGCATTTTTTTACTCAATGATAATATGGTATCCACATGCCTTTGACAAATGTTCCTTAACTCTGCAGCTTAATGTGTGTGGAGAGCTGACAGAAATGTCATCAGAAATTATTTCTAGGGTAGTGTCATTGTTGCAAGGAAAGAAGATGGTTTTAATGATAAGAATCCCCAGCCTTGACCTTGTTAACTCGTGCCATAATCAGCTGACCAATCAAACTGGTGGGTTGATGTTCAAAGCACTAGAGGGACTTTGATGAGTGGCAAGATGACTGTGATAGCCAGGTCAGCTCATGAAACATCTTCCTTGCTGACTCTACTGGAGAGGAGCCATTCCATTTCTGGAAAAGGCCTTTGTCTTTCATTTCTATGAAAACTATTACTGAATATTCCATTCCAATTGGAAAACTGAGAGACTAGTCACTAGGCAGCATGAGATGTTAAAGAATTTCTTTCCACTACTCTCCATGATCCAAAGAGGAGGAGGGCTATAAGCTTTGTTCTTAGGATCCTGCTTTCTACTTCAGGATGGAAATGACGGCATTTGTAGGTTACTGATATTTGGTCAGATACTCCAAACTATAAGAAGCAGGAAAAAAACTGCAAACTAATTAAACACACTACACCCTGGTAAAAAAACTGGCAGGTACACAGGATATCCCTAGTTTTGAAAAAAAAAATGGTATTTTTTATCATCTACTCAAAGTAAGTTAAGTCTATAAACAAATTGGGAGATATTATAGCCATTTGCCACTTCTTGGTTGACATAGTCACTTCACTTCTTTAAGAGTGTCTCTCAAGGGCTGGGGATGTGGCTCAAGCGGTAGCGCGCTCGCCTGGCATGCGTGCGGCCCGGGTTCGAGCCTCAGCACCACATACCAACAAAGATCTTGTGTCCGCCGAGAACTAAAAAATAAATATAAAAAAAAAAAAAGTGTCTCTCAAGTAAAATGAGACAATGCTTCTACCTATCACAGTTGTAAAGCTAAAAGTCAGATAATAGATACACATATAGTTAATACATGTATTATTTTAGGTTCCTGGGGAAAAGCAAAGTATTCAATGCTTGCAATTTGGTGTTGACCCTTCTCTACAACTTGACTCTATCTTATAGCTACGGTGACTAAACATAAGCTTTGTGATTTCCTGTGATAACTGTCGAAATTCCTAAAAGTGGCCATGAGCAATCTTGAACAATCTCTCGAAAAGGAGCAAGTTTTAAAAATTACATTAGAACCTGAGTGTGTATGTCATAGATGCACACACACACCATGAGATAAACGAGGTTATGGCTTTCATTTAAAGATTAATAAAAGCCCACGGAACAGGAAATTTACAAAATATCGAAAAGAGAGTGGCCATTTTTATTACTTTTGATTGATAATTCTGGCACCACCAACTTCCGTTGTTTTCCCAAGAATTAACAGAGAAAGTGTAACTAGCTGGGTAAAGAGGAATCAGTTGCTCTTTGCAAGGGGGCAAGAGGTCTTTTGAAATGTCTAAGCACCCCTAGTCTGTTGCTTCATCTACACACTGGAGACTTCCTTTAAACACTCTAGCTACAAATAAAGCATGAGAATGAGAGACAGGAGGGTCTAGTAGTTAAGAACTCAGACTCAGAGTTAGACTGACCTACCTTAGGAATGTAGCCTTGGAGCCACTACCTGTGACCAGAGGCATGTCTTCCAAGCCTCCATTTCCCTGTCTCCCTGATGGAGTGTACATCTGCTTCACAGGACCATAGTACGGATTCAGTGGCATTGCACATACGATGTATTCGGCACAGTGACTGACACATAATACACATAGGAGGTCTTAAAGAGCATAGGGACAGATATCTCTTAGAAAATCCAACAGCCTGACCAGCCTGCAAAGGTCCATTACTCCTATTGCACTCATTGACAAACATCGTGATGATAATTTCTAATGTATGAAATAACAAAAACCTCCTGTTAGGAGATGAAGATTTTACACATCAGTCAAGGTTTCCAAAATAAATATTTTGTCATTCTCAATTACATAATTTTTTTAATTGAAACTGAGATTGTTAAACGTATCGGTGGTGGTAACCAGGGTTCTGGTTTTAAATCCAACATTTTTTAATATCTTAGAAGGCTTCCTGAACCACATTCTGTTCCGTGTTCATTATTTACCCTGTGCAAAACAGGACACATTTTGGAATACTGGACTTTTAATTACAGCATTTGATAGTTTTTATTTTATGCTACATCTATAATGTATAGAAGGCGTTTTCACTTTCAGTTTTACACAAAATTGTGTATCTCGATTCTGGAAGGTTTTTCTAAGTCAGATTTTCATCAATCTGGGTGGGGAGAAAAATATAATTACCACTTGAAGGGAAATAGTCATATCCTCATCCATATCATGAGTTAGTTATAAGTATAGCTTAGCTATGTGAAGAAATGAGATGCAGTTGGGGGTGGGAGAGGGAGAAATCTTGTCCTATGAGGTTTTTGGTCTTTTCTAGTTTTGTTCTGCTCTGGGGCAGCCTGACACAGATTTATCTTATCTAATTGCCAAATATTCTGCATTTTAATTAAAGCAGTAAATAATCATTAATTACCATCATTTTGACAGCTGGATTTTGTCATAAGAATAATTTTTCTCCTTTCTTTTTTCAGGTGAAGAAAAAATAGAGTTGTAAAAGCGATACACTAAGACTTTTCTTCAAATTCGCATCAAGATGGAAATGTTTTGCCTCAGAGCATCCTTTTGGCTGGCACTGGCTGGATGTGTAATCAGTGACAATCCTGAGAGATACAGCACAAATCTAAGCAATCATGTGGATGACTTTACCACTTTTCGGGGGACAGAGGTCAACTCCCTGGTGACTACCCATCGACCCACAAATTTGGCCCTCCCCAGCAACGGTTCAATGCACAACTATTGCCCACAGCAGACTAAAATTACTTCCGCTTTCAAATACATTAACACTGTGATATCTTGTACTATTTTCATCGTGGGAATGGTGGGGAATGCAACTCTGCTCAGGATCATTTACCAGAACAAGTGTATGAGGAATGGCCCCAACGCACTGATAGCTAGCCTTGCCCTTGGAGACCTTATCTATGTGGTCATTGATCTCCCTATCAATGTGTTTAAGGTAAGAAGTAACTACAAATGTATTTGCAGGTTTGAATGCATGCTCTCATTCCACAGTAAGAGTGTCTGGCCTTTGGAATTTTGCTCTGTGTTTTTATTGAAAGTTATTTCCGCTATTTTAAAACTCGGTGACATTTTAAGATTTAATTATTTGCTAGATGTTATACTTATTTTCTAATTTAAGCATTAAATTAGAAAACAGTATCTCAGGGATGACTCTTCAAAATCATGGTGTTTCATGAATTGAATTCTCATGCTAGTGCTGGGCTAAATTATCAGTTGGACATTTTTTGAGAAGATCACTGGATTTTTCTGAGATTAAGAGCCCTCAAAGTACTTAAAATAAAAATATCTTCAGTTTCAATTACATTATTTTAATGCAATGCTGTTCAGAATCTAGATATCTATAGTACAGCTTGAAATTAAAAGCACCTATTTTTTTTTGACTGTATTGATGATTGAAGCAAAAGGTCACGCTGGCTTTTCTCAGTTATCTGGGTGACTTGGAGATAAAGTGGTTCATGTGATAGCAGGCCAGGACTGACCTTGTTGAGCAGTTTTACTAACTAAAACCATTTGAAATAGGCCTCATTTTTTTCAGTGTGCATTT
Organism: Urocitellus parryii; assembly: GCF_045843805.1. Lineage (NCBI taxonomy): Eukaryota > Metazoa > Chordata > Mammalia > Rodentia > Sciuridae > Urocitellus > Urocitellus parryii. The sequence continues at coordinate 21,991,553 of NC_135540.1, forward strand.
ATTGAGTGCCTACTGTGTTCCCACCCCTGATTTAAAGATAAATAAGAAAAGTTAGTGCTTTGGTGGGAGAAGAAGATAAGTATCCATACATGGCTGGGATCAGTTTACTTTAGAGACTATTTAGCACCAAAGCAAACTAATACCAAAAGAAATTAGATTTTCCATATTTGGTATAGTAGTTGTGAGGCAAAAATTGTTATAAGGATCCAAATAAACAAAATTTAAGTGAAATTGCATGATGTGTGCCACATTTGATGAAATATCTTTATTCTAGACATAGGGAAATAATTTTCCTCAGCTTTTTTTTTATTCCCCTCTTCTTTCTCTTTTTTCTTTTCCTTCTTTGGGCTATTCATAGAAACAAATTACTCTAGGTAGTAATGTTATGAAATATTCCTTTAAATGACGAGAAGTTTTGTCAACTGAATTCCAAGTAGAAGAGCAGTCTGCTGATTTCCAATAGATGCACTTAAATTCTGCTGAAATTATACTAGTCCATGAGAAAACTCAATAAAGATGAAAATAACTAAATTTTTTTAGCATTATGAATAAACACCTTTCAAATTTGTACCATACACTTGCTTGCAAAATTGGAGAATTTAGACAATGAATAGTCAAAAAAAAAAAAAAAACGCATACCATATTTTTCCACAGAATAGCATGAATACATGTGCTTTCTATTTAAACTTTAAACAGGATTTTGGAACTTAACTGTGATGCAAACTTGAAAATGCATAATTGACTTAAAATGTTCAGCATATGTTACAGAAGTTTTATTTTTTCTTTTTAAAAGTTTTTAATTTTTCATTTATGAGATATCATGGGTATTCAACCCTGGACTTTCTCAGGACATCTCTCTTTAATGATAGATTTAAAAATGTTAATAAGACTATTAGTTGAAAATGGATGCTTCAGTCACCGTGTGGAATTTTTAAACATTTATAATTGCTACTTATGCACTAATCAATTAACCTAACTTTTTTGAAAAGAATAATTAACCATCTCTGAATTAATAACTCCCTGCTACTCTTGACTCTGAAGCACACTGTGTAGATGTGACCATGTGCACAGCAGTTTCTTGGCCAATCAATATCTGCAAATGCTGGGGTGGGGGAAACCTGCTTATCTTTTGGGGGCTATTGCCAATTACCAGGCTAAAACTTAATTCTATTCCCTAGCAACATTTGAAGTCAGGTTTTCTGGAATATTTCAAATTTGATGAAAATCCAAATAAAACTTTAATGTTCATATAGCAATGGGTAAAAATTCACACATCTTTATTTGAACATAAGGTTCTTCCCTCTTGGGAGTCCAATACTTAATGTAACTTATTCTAGTTCTAAATAATGTGAACAGTTGATGTTGGTATTTTTACATCACAGGAGTACACTTGTGTAATTCTTATTTTTCTAAAACTCAAGGAATATGAATCATCTAAACAATACTGATTTTAGAAAGTAAACCTTGTAGATTAAAAAAAAAATACTCTTTAGTCATCTTGATTTTCTTCCAGAGGAAAAAAGGAAAGTATTGAAGTGAGCTAAAAGAGCGCCAGTATTTATTGATTATCTCTACATCTTTCTGTTATCCTCTTCCCTTGTTTGTGAGACCATAACATGTTGCTATTGCACTGACTTCTTCCCAAGCTGGTTGAGACACATCTTTCCAGGAAATGTGAGGTCAAGCCTCCATTTCTCTTCTCCACAGCTGTCCCCTGCCATTAAGATTCAGTGTTTTGGGATCTATCACATATCAGGCCTTTGAATTCCTCCAACCCTGTCAAGTTCACTACCTCTGTGTTGCAGGAAAAGTAGTGTTGCAGCTGTCCATCCTGCTTTACCATCGCAGTTAGGTACCTACGAAAATAATGCACATACTTGGAGAAAATTCTACTGAAAGAATAGATGCATGAGTCTTCTTTAGCTTTCCCACTATTAAAAGAATTAAGTTAAAAGAATAAGAAAGATGGGTTTCCACAGACATATGGTTGTGTTTAACATCACATCAGTTCTGTACTCAGTACTAAAGTGTCTCCAGACAGAACGCTGCATTGAGTCATATCAGAGTCAGAGTTGGAAGTAACATGAAGATTGTGTCTCAGAGCAGGCTAGAATAGCTGAGTCAGCTTTAGTCATGTTACAAGACAAAGGACATGGGGTGATAAACTTTTTTTTTTTTAATAAAGAAAAGAGATTCATTTAGCTCACAGTTTTGGAGGTTGGAAGTCCAAGATTGGGCTGCCACATCTGTTCTGCCTCTGTAGAGGCCCCCAACTCCCTCTGTGTATCAACATGTGGGGAAATGTGAAGGGACACATGCAGAAGGGGCCCGGCAAGTGGGGTGGCCCCACTTTATAACAATCCACTCTCTCAGGACTTCCCAAGAACACAAATGCTTCCCACAAGGAAAACATTCATTCCTCATAAAAGCGTAAACTCCTCCACTAGACCCTACCTGTTTTCTTTTTAATTTCTTGTTTTTAGATATAGAGGACAGTAGAGTGTATCCTGACATATTATACACACCTGGAGGAGAACTTATTCTAATTAGATCCCATTTTGAGGATGTACATGATGTGGCGTTTCACTGGTCCTGTATTCATGTATGAAGACAGGAAAGTGATGTTCGATTCATTCTACTGTCTTTCCCAGTCCCATCCCCCCTCCCTTCCCTTCCTTCCCTGTTGTCTAATCCAATGAACTTCTTCTTCCGTCCTCCCTGCTTGTTGGTGTGTTAGCATTCACGTATCAGAGAGAACATTCAGCCTTTGGGATAAACTGTTCTTTATATTAACAGTGTCTTCCCTTTCTCTGGCTTAGATAGAGATTGTCCTGAAACTGCTCCATAGATCAGTGGGATGGAATTAATAACTGAAAAGCAGTTCAGCAAGTACCCGATGCTGGGCTGTTTCTGATGGGTGATTAGCCCCTGCAGCCAGGGCTAGGTGGCTCTGGATGGTCTGTGGGTCACTCCACACTTGAATTTCCAGAAGTTTCTTCATTGGTTTCCATATCTTCAGAGTTACTTCCCCCAACCTCTCCTGAACTCTGCTCTACTTAGTCAATTGCCATTGCTTCCTCAGAAACACCCAGGTCCTCTCTCTGCACCCCCACTTCCCCCTATGCTGAGAAGTCAAGGCCCCCCACGCTCCAGCCAGGCTTTCCCCACTTCAGCTCCCAGTGTGCATGCTCAGCTCCTGTTGGAATGCCATCACCACCCCTTGGAACATTCCTTCCCTAGATAACATTCTCAGAGGTTACATGTGCTCACAGATTACAGCTGCAAGGCATGTCAGACCTTACATTGAGAAAAGAGTTAGGTCTGCCGCTACCTATGTGGCATCAAGAAGAAATAAACAGTAATGAAGACAACTCCTCTGGCCCCCGCTTGCACACACCCACACGCCCCGCTCACACACACAACCTGGTTACAAAAGAAAACATCTGAGAAAATAAGCTGTAAAGCAGAAGGAACCAAAGAAAGCAAATGATGCCAGTTGTGTTCTTAATTCTCAAACAAAGGCCTTGCAAAGTGGTAATGCTGATGAAAACGCTATCACTATGTTGATCAAAGGGTGACTCTAATTGTTAGTTGTTCAAAAGAACAGATAATATCACTAATTGCAAAAGAAGACAACAACAGAAGGGAGGGAGGAAAGGAGCCAGCCACTCTCATACACCCACACCTACAGCCCAAATGGGAGATGGCTTCCATTTGTCAGGAAATCAGACGGTCTGATATCCTAAAATCTCAAGAAATGCAAAACCGGTGGCCAAGTACATTAACCTATACATGAAATGTTTGCATTTTTAGAAAGGCAAAATAAATGAAAATATTGTCTCTGTATTTGGAGGTCAGAAATAATACCCCATTAATAAATGGCAATATTGATTAGAAATACAGAATGTGGGGGCTGGGATTGTGGCTCAGTGGTAGGAGCACTTGCCTAGCACATATGAGGCACTGGGTTTGATTCTCAGCACCACATATTAAAAAAATAAAAATAAAGGTCCATTGACAACTAAAAAGAAAAAGAAAAAGAAAAAGAAAGACAGAATTCTTGTCCCTAAGGAGATGAGTCATAATTTGTAAGAGAGTAGAAGCCCTAAAAGTGTGTGTGGCCAAAGCCTGGCCCATGCAATTTCAGGATAACAGCTCACTCCCATGTTTCTACAGAAATTCCCATAAACCACTCTACCTTGTCTCTTAAGCAAGAACAAGAATGGGAGAAAATTGGAGATAAACAGGGTTAAAAGGATGAGATATGACAGGCCTGGGAAGGATCATGAAGCTGGGGCGATGACTTATCAGAGGAACTTCCGTATGTTGTAGATGATGGTGTAGGTAAGCCATGTCTCCACTTAACATGGACTGCAGAGCAGATCTGTGGGACCCACGAGGGCAGCACCCAGGAACACTCTCTATGGATTACTAATTCTGTTCCAATCCAAGCAACCATCTCTTATTGAGGACAACAATTAAAAAAAAAGAAAAAACAATTGCAATTTCTGTATGAAATTACTAGGAATGTTTTGCAATGAAAAGACTCCCAGTGTGTTTCTCTGGCAGAGGATCTAAGCAATGTGGAAGCCAAGAGACCTTCCCGCAGAGCCAGTTTTCTCAATAATGACACAGCCTTTGACATCTTATGCCACGGGAATCCATCTTTAGGGGCATCCGTACAAAGTTGTTTCTTGACACATCAAATCCCCAAGGCAATTTGTGTCTCGGAAATCAATTGCCATGTCTTAGAGACTGGATGTCTCAAACATAGACGTTTAATAATGCTTGTTGTTGTGATTTAATTTGATCAGGGCCTTTATTATAAAATTTCTAATCAGTGTTCTCTAAGAGCTTCAAATTAGCATGATGATGATGATGATGATGATCACAACACTTGGGTCAAAGGGTTTCACTTAAGAGAATATACAATTTTCCAAGTTAATCAAATTGCCCACCAGATTGCACATGTGATAAGTATATTTTACTGAGTCATCAACAATGAAAAACAGATCCTTCTCATGCACTCCAGTTGTAGGGGTAGGATCATAAAATTAGCTATAAAGCAGCATTCCCTAGATTCTAAGAGAGAAAACGTGTCCCTTGGTTGAGATCCCTGTCCCTTGCTGGTGCACTGTATTCCTGATAGACGTTTTCCCATCAGGTAATTTTGACTCTGCCTCCTCTCCAGCCCCTGTCTCTCCGTGCTCTTCCTCGACTTCTCCCTCCCCCAGCTAACCTGGCCTGTCCGGGAATATCAGGATGAGCCTTCCATCTCAGCCACTTTCCTCTGTATCCCCTGTTTACTGCATTTGATCCTTTGGATCTCCGTTGAAGCATCTCTTTGGCAAGTATCCATGATCCACCCTGGGTTACTGCCTCCCCCTTAAAGCTCCCACGACACCTCTCTTAACCCTAGGATAGAAATCGACGCTGCTCTGTTGCTCTTGCCAACTGCTCTGCTTGTCTGCAAGGTCCTTGAGGCAGGCAGCCATCATTCCCGTTTATCATTGTGCCTTCTGGGCCCAGCTTAAAAACTGGTTGATGACAAGGAAAAACAGAAGGCACACTGTAGTCACCTCTCTTAGAAGGATTTTTCTTCCCATTGCAGTTCCAGACCTAAAAGCAGACTTGCTTATTAAATGTATTGAATTCTTACTTTTTTCCCATTATAAATCAGAATGTCTTGGGGTTTATTAATCTGAGAAACTTATAAGAAACAGAGCAGCACATAGCAGCAGGATGACTTTCTCCTTCCCTTTGTCCCTGGAGAACAGGAGTTCTTTTCCTAGGGTTCAGGCCTTGTGCTTTCAACTGATTTCCTCCCTCCTTGGGGATGCAAATATAACCAAAGAGTCTCCTTCCAAGATTTCTGTGCAATAGTAATTCTTTAGGCTTAGTCCTAATTGTGGTTTCAATTGATATAGTGAAACTACAAATGACCTGAAATATAATGAACATGCATAACACAAAAGATTTTATTTGCACTTTAGAGAAAAAGAAGATAGGTTGATCTCTGTGGCATTGCTAAGACCTAGCTAGGCACATTGCAAAAATCCATTCTGCTAACTAGCTTATTTAAGAATAAATGTTCATATAAAATGACAGAGTGATAAATTTATTAGCCAATTTTCTGTTTGTTATGAGGAAAGCTGCTGTCTGGAAAGACTTCAGAACCCTATCCAGCTGCACCTCCCCTTCTGACTTTTCGTTTCCTGTGTCTGGGAACCGCGTTGCTTTCTCTCATGGTCATGTGAAGTAATTATTCTCATGTGAGGCCACTCGGCTACCCTCAGCATTTGGCTCACAGCACAGCTATTCCCGTTTAGTGGGGTGGGGGATGGAAAGCCTCTGTAGCTGCAAGATTGTTCCCAGAGCACAGGAGAGAGGGATGGGTCCAGGTCCTGTTCTTATCAGTAAGGCGTCCCAATGTGGACAGATTGATAGCCAGTGATTCCTCCATCAAAGAGTTCAGCTCGCTAGAGGAGTTCACCATAGTCCAAATTTAAAGTGGTTTAAAAATGCAGAAAAGTTTAAGGTTTGAGAAAAGAATTTTCACATGATCCACATTATGTGTGTATGTGGTGTGTGTGTGTTTGCAGGTGTATGTGTGTAGATGTGTGTGTGCGTGTGTGTGTGTGTGTAAATGTTATGATTCCAGCATTGTGATCAATGAAAACAGATGTTCTGGCTATGTTATTCCAAAGTATTTCTACAGTATAATCTTATGAGTTGCTTAATTATTATATAAAGTGTAAACAGTTGAAAGAGATTGTGCAAACTAAGACGAATGAAGAAATCCAATGTAGTGTCTGAAGTTGATATTACGACCGGAGTGGTTAAAGATGGAATGTTCTAAGAAATTCCATCAAAATAAGTCTCACGTATTGCCCAGAAATTCTACCACTGCCTTCTGGGTCCGCTGCATCCTCTTGGGAGTTAGAATCATTACTTTCTATAGCTTCGATTTTATTTTTAGCTAGGTCTAGCTGTTGGGAAAACTGATTTAAGCTAAAACGTTAATGGTGGAGGTTAAAGTCCATGGCAAAACTGAATGTGTAATTCAGTGTTCATTTTTGATAGGCTTATGTTTACATTTGAACATCAAAAATAATATGAACCCACATGCTCTGAAGTGTTCAATTTGGAAGATTTGAGGCAACTAATGTTCTTAGACTCACCAACCCAAAATCAAATATGCCCTCAGAAAACCTTACTATTATTTGCACAAATATTTGTGCAAATTTAGATGTCTCTTTGACATTCTAACTTTTCAAGCCACTTACTTGGAAACTAATACCAATACTAGAAGCAAGTGAAATTATACTTCTCATGATACTGGCCCTAAGCCTGGAATTTCTATTATTTTAAATCAAATTTATATGAGAAGGCAGTGGAAATGGCAAATAATTAGTCATCTGGTTACTCAGTCACATTAGATTTTTCCTTACATTTTCTTCATTTATTCTTACAATAAATACCTGGGGAAATAACAGATAAACACCCTTCCCCGTCACAGAGCTTACATTCTACTAGAACACAAAGATAAAATGGAAAATAAATGAGTAACTAAATACGCAGTGTGTGAGATAAGTGCTAAGGAGAAAAGTGGAGTGGAAAAGATGATAGAGAAGGGAGACATTAGCCTTTCATTGTTAAATAACATTATAGAAAGTCTCAAAACAAAGTGACAGCTAAACTTAAAAGGTCACAGTTATAAATGTTAAGATAATGGAGCAAACCATGCCACCTATCTAAGGTGAGAGCATTCTAGTTAGAGAAAACAGCAAGTACAAAGGCCCTGAGGCAGGAGTGTGTCTTTAGAGTTGAAGGAATAGCAAGATGAGGCCACAGGGATGTGAGGGTAGGGCAAGAGTCGGGGCGAGGCACATCACATGGAGCCTCCTATCAGGGTCACTATATAATTTACTATCCAAACCAGGACTCTTTTGAGACAGAAAGAGATACTGTAAATAATAACATCTGGGAAACAGGCATAAACTGAGACTATCCTGAATAAAGCAGGAAAAATGATCACCCTATCTCTATATCTAGGTATCTTTAAAACCTTGATTTTTTTTCTCTGAAGGAGATAGAAATTTGATGAGGGGAGGTTATGTAAAAATGAGTGACATGATTTGATAAGAACATTCTAGCTATTACACAGAGAAGCATTTCCCAAACTAATAAAGGAAAAATGTGCCACCTTAAAAAAATGATTTGTCTAGCAATATTTAAAATGAGAATAACATTATCTGAAACTTAGTGTTTACCCAAGCCAGGTGAACCCAAGTGATCCTGTTGCATGCATTTTTTAAATGAAGAAACTGAAGCACAGAGTGCTTAAGTCATTTTCTCAAGGTCACACAGTGTGCAGAAAGAACATGTGGATCCAGTCTGATGGCAGAGGCTATGCCATTAACTCAAGTGACTGTACTGTTTCTCTTCCAGAGGCCTCAAAAGACAAACTTTTCCAAATGTCTCCTAGCACAAAAATATGTTTTTGAAGACTATTTAAAGATGAAAAACCTTGCCTTTTCCCTTCTCCACTAAATCCAACAGCTGTGTGTGTGTGTGTGCTATGTTGGGGATCAAACCTGGGACTTCACACATGCTAGGGAAGTGCTCCACCAGAAATCGACACCCCAGCCACCTCCCACCCCCAAGTGCGTCTTTAGTTCCTTATTTAGAAAAGAAGTCACATATTCTAATGGACAATGTGTATAATGCAGAGACTTCTCTCCAAAATAGCATCTATGCTCTGTCTTCACATTGCCTCAGAACATCTGGTAAACAGGATTTTCTTACCCTATACTTGTTGTCATTAGTGAGATCAAATGACAGAAGAGCCCAAAAATCAAATACAAATAAATAAACGGAGAAGAAAGGTTGGCTTCTCTGATGGACTGGTTGCCTGGACACATGGGCTCAGAGCAGTACTTTTTGCTAACTGATGTCTCGTTCATGTATCACTTCAGGCTGGGCAGTTTGTCTCTGGGCTTGATACCGAAAAAATGAATGTTTGTGGCCACGCCATAGTTTCAGTTGGGGTGGAAACATTAGGCTTTATTGATAAAGCTAAATGCTGCCTTTCTAGAACACCTTCTGAGGGGCTCATCAGATGCACAGGAATCTAAAAGAAAATTCAGAAGCATAATAGGCAACATTTCAGGATGTGTCAAAACTGATCATGAAAAATAAGCCAGAAATCCTCCATTTAAAAATATCTTTTATTTTAAATTGATACATACGAATTGTACTTGTTTCTGGGGTGTGGTGTGATGTTTCAACACACTCATATAATGTGTAATGATCAAATCCAGTTATCTATATCCATCACCATTTCTTTGTCTTGGAAACATTCAGAATCCTCTCTACTACTTCTTAAATATATAATTAAATGTTGTCAACAATTACCCCACTGTGCCGTTGAACAGTAGAAGTTATCCTTCCTATCCATCGTACCCTACATCATTTTCTCTTCTTCCTGCTTCCCCCACCCAGTTTCTAGTAACCACATCCTCCCCTCTGCTTCTAGATCAACTTTTTTAGCCTCCACATATAAGAGACTATTGGTGTTCCTATTTCTGTGCCTGACTTATTTCACTTAAAATACTATCCTCCCAGGCTATCCACACTATCACAAATAACAGGCATGAAATCTTCAAATTTTTTGCATATTTTATAAAATATGCCTTTTATAAAATAGTCCCATTAAATCTAATTAATAAAGAATTTGAATACTTATTCCTGACTTTAAAAGCATCACGTAAAGAAAATAATGTCAAGGTTATTCAAATAGCCCAAATCATCGCCCTTCAAAATATGAAAGTTAGGGCTGGGGTTGTAGCTCAGTGGTAGAACACTTGCCTAGCTCGTGTGAGGCACTGGGTTCAGTCCTCAGCAACACATAGTAATAAATAAGTTAAATAAAGGTATTGTATCTATCTACAACTAAAAGTAATTTTAAAATATGGAAAATAATGGATACATGTCTCTTTGCCAATTTTGAGGGTTGGGAATTGAACCCAGGAGCCTACACCTCTGAGCTTCATCTCCAGCCAAGTACCAACTGGAACATTATGCCCCAGCCCACGTGAGTTTTTTATCAGATGAAGCAATATCTGTAACAAAAAGAATTTTTTGGTCACTGAAAACTTTTAGCTTGAGGGAAAACTTAAAGCTGAATCTCACAAAAAAATGTCTAGAATAGACCAGAACTTCTCAGTTAAATGGTTGGCAGACCCCATTGCTCTGGACCCCAAGTGATGGCTGAGGGAAGGAGAGTCTGGGAAGGAGAGAGTCGGGGATAAAATACATAACCTTAAGGCACACCCTCAGTGAACCGCCTCCTCCAGCCATGCCATGCCGCACCTGCCTGCAGTTACCACCCAGTAACCCACTTCAGTTATTAATCCATCAAATGGATCAATCTATTGATTAGGCTTCGGTTTTCATAATCTAATCAGTTCATCCCCTGCATTAACGCAGGAGGTTTCTGGGGGTGCACTTCATGTCCAAACCATCCTATCCTAACTCCCAAGACACCCGCTTTACTGACTTCTAACAGCATGTTTTCTACTTTTGCATTTCATATACATGAGATCACACAATGGTATTATTTTTGTCTGGCTTCTTTTAATCAACGTTCTGTTTGTGAGAGTCATCTCTATTGTCCTTGGTTGTAGTTCATCCATTGACATGATTGTGTAGCATTTCAGAATATGAATGTGTCACTATCCATTCTTGTAGGTGAGCGTTTAAATAATTTGAGTTTTGAACTATCTATGGACACTCTCGTATGCATCTCTTATGCACCTATATATGCATTTCTGTTTCATATAATGCTATATTCTAAATATCTACTGAGCATAATTATTTATCACAGACCATTTATAATTTGATTAATAATTTTGGAGAACTATTCCAGGTCATGTTATAGAATTAGGAACTAGACAGATTTCTAGACAGAATTCTTTTCCAATTCTGAAAGTTTAAAGACCTGTGAGGCCTATGTATGAACTTTATCCATTATAATTCTCCTTTTCCTTTCAAGAAAGTTCAATATCTGTCTCCATGTGGATAATTACTAAATCAACTCACACATTGACTAAGCATCTAGAGAAAACACAAAGAAATCTAGGGGTAGTCATGCCTTAAAGTAACTCCGAGGATACAAACACATATTCAACAAAGTTAGCCTGAATACAAGAGGAATTTCATACTCAATTATTTTGTTGAGTTTTTTGAGACCACAAAAATGCTATTTTTAACGTGAAATACCTATAAACATTTTATTTAAAAATAGAAGAACTCTTATCTCTCCTTCTCCCAGAGTAATATACCCAGCTTATAAAAAAAATCGATCAAATCAATCTCAGAAGATACAGAAATAAAATCAGGTTTCAGCAGTTTCCATTACTGTTATAATAAATGGTTACTTATTTTATAACTTTAAGACTTACTATGAAACACAGATTAAGAAGCACTGATCAAAGATAATGTTCTAAGAGGTTTTCCAGATAATCACTCTGTTATTTTTGTGAAATGGCATGTCCTACTTTTGCTGGTTGTAAAACTAGTTGTAACCTGGTTACTACATTATATTAACTCAAGACTTATATTAATTGAGGAGGGTTGGTGATAGAAACTTAGTATCTTGTAAAATGTGAAGACAGATCTAAAAGAAACATCCCTCTTAACAAATTTGCAGAAAAAAATTTGCATCACAGCATTCCAAAAAGGAAATTATATTTATCAAAACCATTGGCCACCTGGCTTACAAGTCATTCAGAACTATTGGAACACTGGCTTTTCCAATATTATGACAGGAGTTTAAACTTAGGTGAGCATGGAAACTTTTCCTGATTTTTATTCTGAGGAAATACCTAAGCCATAAGGTAACATTTTCATTGGCTTTATGGAGTGATTTCATTTACCTCCAGCTACTGCATGCAGTTAGAAGGAGAAGGAAACCCAGAAGCAGCAGACCTACTCACCAGCGATTCTTCCAGGTCCCAATTTGCAATCACAGAGTGGTCACCACTTCTGCCCTCTCCTGTCTGATTCTCTGACTCAGGGGCTGGCCAACGATGGCCCAGAAGTCAAATCTGCTCCATTGCCTGTTTTTTCAAATAAGGATTTATTGGAACACAGCCATATCCGTGGCTTACATATTTTCTATGGCAATTTTTGTGAGCAGTTTCAACAGTTGCCATATATACCAACCAGCTGCAAATTCTGACTGACCATATACAGAAAAAAATTGTCAACTCCTGTGACATCTCAGCAGCTTCTTGTCCCGGTCTTTTGTCCCTGTCTCTCATCTACCTCTGTTTTGTCCCATAGAGAGTCAAAGCTCAAGATCTGAACTTCAAAAGTTTGAATAAGGCCTCCTAACCTTTGATATTTTTATGTGGTTTATGCTCCAACCTCAAAAATAATTAGGCATGATTCTAAGATATCAAAATATGTTTTCTTTATTAAAATGGTTTATCACTTATCTTGAATAAATCATTTGCTCTCTCAATTATCTTCCTAAGAAAAGATGAATAATGAAGGGCCCATCTCATGAAGTCCTGCTAGGCCTGACACAAAGTAGGCCTAGTCCTAAAGTGATGACTCACATCAATTACAACAAACAAAACCCGTGATCTCTTTTTCTTTCCCATTTATGTTAGTGAACATCAGACCTTTGGCCTCAATGGAAGTATAAAAACCAGGTATCCTTGAAACCCATGGAAAAAATCACCCATTTCCCCATCAAAATTGAACCAGTTGTGGATGCTTTAGCCAGGAGCTAAGAGGTGTCCATTATATCATCTTTCAAATAATTAGGAGCAGCATTAAACCAGGTGGCCAGATTTTGGTGTAGCTGCTCTTGTTTCAGTTAAGAAAAAAAGGAAGAAAAAATAAAAAGGGAGAAGATTTCTTTTAGGGAAATATCATACTAAAAAAAAAAAAAATGATTACTGGACCAATTACATGAGACTGTTGTAACAAAAAAACAGTGAATTTTCTTCCCTCTGTGCTACAAAGGCCAGGGACTATTTCTTTCACAATGGAAGGAAGGCCATGTGACAAACAAAGGGAAAGGTGGAGGATAATACATATCCTGTGTCCTCCTTTTTTAATACTATGTGTATTAAAGGGAGGGAAAGTGGGAGCTACAGTCCATCCTGGGGACTCGCTGTGCCATTCAGCCAGCTCACAGAAGACAGCTCCTGTGTATTTAAGGAGGGAGCACAGATTCTCAGGCTCTGAGGAGTTGACGTCTACAGTTCCAACCATGTGAGAGGACACTGAAGTACCAGATCATTGACCTGTTGATGGTCTTATAGTGGCATTCATTCAAAATCGGCCTGGCTTGCAGGCTGGGGTTGCAAAGGCAACCTCTCAGTTGCTAGCTACATCAGAGGTCTCTTCTCCTGTGGTTTTGAAATTCTTCACTTGTTTGCAGTAACCCTAAGGAATGCGCATGAAGTGGTAAACATTTTGTTTCTTTGTGGAAATGGCCCAGAAGAGATACTAGAACTGAAGACGTCATAGAAAGTTATTTCCTAGCCAGAAATTTTGGATCCATGAATGAATGGAGAAGTGCCTTTGGGTTCTACACTTGTCATTTATCACTTTTTAGGTCCTGTGATCCTTGGTACATCTCCACGTTCTGTTCAGATTTCCTACATACCACTAAAGGCATCCCTTTGCAGGGACAGTTCCTAAACTAGCAATGGATACACTCTCCTACTGGATGCCTTTGACATTCAACAAATCAGAAAAGTCATATGTTTCTTCTTTTTGGAATAGAGAATACATACATTTACATGGAACAACAATCAAAAAAAAATTTTTTTTAAGTATACATTGAAAAGGCTTCCTCCCCCACCAGTCCTTGACCACCCAATTTCCCAGCCCACCCTCCACAGGGAATCACCTTGATGAGATTTTTTTCTGCATTTGTCCAGTGTTTCTTCTTGTTAATATAAGAAAACCCAATATATATTCTTATTCTGTCCCCATTTCCTATACAATGTTCTGCATCTCACTTTTTAAATTTGTCAGTATGTTCCAGAAATGTTTGAGTATCAAAATATAAAAAGCTAACTGTTTTTTATAGTTTCATAGCATCTTGATGTGGGAGAGTGTCATAACTTATATAATAAATTGTCCCAATCTTCTGTTTTTACAGACAATGCTACATTTATAAACATCATATGTCATATTTATGAGTACAGCTATATAAGAAATCCACACACACAGGATTCCTACATTAAAGGTTAAGCATATTTCTTTGATAAATATTGCCAGATTGCCCCCCACCCAAAACATTTGGTTGTATTACCGCCAGGACTGTACAAAAGTTCCTGCTTCCCCACCATCTAAACATATTTTGAGATTAGGTATTTTTCTTTCTTTTGAATTATCTTTAAGTATAAAATACCAGGGAAAGAATATTTTTCCACAATATTTTATATTTATATTTTCCCATACCAATGGAACAATGTTTGGGTCACTGAGTCAAATGCCCAATGATAGCTGAATGTGTCATTTACTTTTGCAGAAGTATACATTTTTACTCAAAATGAAGAAAATAATAATTTGAGAAAATATAATAGAAAATTAAATAGTCATTTCCTATTCTGAGACCATGACTGATGTACATTCTAAGTCAGTGAATTCTATACACTCAGTTGTTTCATAATTCATTCACTGGAAAATTGACAAATACATGGATCATAGTCATTAGAATATTGATAATTAGAAAAATTATTTCCAAAGAATTTATGGAAACTTCTCCCTATGTATTATTATACATCACGAAATGCTAAAAATGGGATGAAATCATTTTCATCTCCAACTTGAAAAGTTCTTTTTGGTGTTACAGGTTAAAAGGAAGATGAGCCTATGCCTCAGAGCTGGAGGATTATGCTTCCTCCAAAAACTAAATTTTTATGTACTGTAGCAAGTGAACACCTTCAAGTTCATCAAGTTTTCTTTCTTTCTTTCTTTTTTCTTTTTTTTTTATGATTCGTAATGAAAACCCCAGAAGCTAATGTCAAAACTCAGCCAGACCCTCCACCAGTCTATGAAATCAGGTAGTAGTTGAGGACTGAGATGGAAGCCCTGAATGACAACTTGTGGTGACAATGGAGGGTCACTGTCCCATGACAGCACATCCTGACATTGTTAGAAATATCTGGGATGATAGAATGGCAGGTATCACCTTGAAAATATGAATTTAGTCTAATAGCTGAAAACTATATTTTAAGAAATTGGTATGGCTGCTATTTTTCACTTTTTAGTGTGCAATTTCATTTGTGAATACCACTTGAAGTTGACATAAAAATTAAGTTTTATGGACTGCTCTTAAATTCATAAACTTAGTTTTTTTGAAGAAAACAATTGCTTTCCAATGAGTAAAATAAGTCTTCTGAGATTTCTCTTTTGTTCATTTGGTCATTTTCACAGATATGATGAGTACCCTGTAAGTTTTGAAAGAGGAGAAACACAGGTTGAAACCTTTAACTATGCTAGCTAACAAAATAAAATAATGAATATATTAGAAAGATGCTTCCGACGATCCATGTGACCTTGGGCAAGTCATATAATATTTCCAACCCTTAGTGTTTCTCATGGTTACAGAACTGAGGACTTCTGAGAAACAGGCAGTGTGAAGAATCAACTCCTGATTCTGGCTATCAAGTCAGAAAGATTCCAAACATGTTGCTCAAAGTCACAGGAATGAGTTGATTGAGGGATAGGGAAGGGGACACTCTCAAGGGAGAGAGAGGATCCCGTCAGAGAGGAGAAGGACGGTGTGCCTGTCCTGAACTCTGGTTTTATTGGGGGTCCCAGAGAAGTTTCCAGAGAGTCCCACTGAGGTCCACCTCTTGTCTTTAGACTGACAGCAGGATGACATCAAATTTTCAAGTCCCTACTGTCATGGCAACTCTAGGTTACCTTGGCCTACGCCAACTGGTTCTAATGGATTCTTAACCGTAAATTCTTACAGATTTTATGGGTTAGCGAGAAGGATCCTTATCTCTCTGAGTTTCAGGATCTGGTCCATAAAAAGGGTCCCCAAAGTCTCCCCCTTCAGGGTTACTTGGATCCCTCTCATGGATATTATTTTAGGCCTGCATTTCTCCTGCAGATAATAGGCAGTTTGCCGAGGAATGTGACATAACCTGTCCACTTAAGCCAGGCAGGACTGCAAGTAAATGGCTTCTTGGGAAAGAAAGCATATGGATGTCAGCACAGTGAGCCCATTTCACACACTTATTCTCTTGACCTTGTATCCCCATCAAATTCGCATCTGTCTGTCCCCTCACATCATCCTTAACATAAAAGCATATTGACCTAGGTCAACATTTCTTGTCTCAGGACCCCTCTGTACTCTCAAAAATAAGAATTTGATAGGATATGCATGTATTAATCCACACAATCATAAAATAAAATCCATTAAATATCAGCATCAATATTTTAATAAAACCTTTTTATTTTCAAAACAAAATTCTAATAAGAAGATTAGCACACTGTCAATGACACTGCCTTGATTCACACTAAGGCAGCAGCAGCTTCACTCTGGATTACTTTTGTGTTGTATGCTTTGTTTTGTTTTATGGAGTCAGATCAGAATGATTGACAACATGTTTTTCTGTAACAGCTTAAGTGAGGTGTAATCTACATACCATAAGTATACACACAGTAAGTCTGCAACTCAGTGATTTATAGTAAATTTATAGTTATACACTCATCACCTACAATTCAATTTTAAAACACTTTAATTACCTAAAAGAAAGATTACTCATTTTGATTGTAGTTACTCCACACTCCTATGTTCAGCCCTCAGCAATAATGTATTTATACATTTAACTTTTCTGTACATTTCATAGTAATAGAGTCAACTTCTGCATGTTCTTCTGCATCTAATTTTGCTTACCATATATTTTTAAGGTTCATCCATTATCCATAGCTCACTTTTTATTGCTGCATAGTATTTCACTGTGTGAATATACTACATTTTATTTATCTTTTTACAATCCAATAAATATTTGGGTAATTTCTAGGATTTTTTGTGGCTTTTATGAATGATAGTACAATGAACATTTATGTACAAGTCTTATGTAAACATATGTATCAAGACTAGAAGTAAAACTAGGTTAAAATCTATTATTTTTCACTAGTATAAATAGATTTATTTCATTTCCAAATGATCAAAAATATGACATAAAATAATATTAATTAATTCTCAAAACTTTTTTAAGATTGAATGTTATATAACAGACCCTTGATCAGAAACTTAAAACAGCCAGTTAACCGATATTTTTCCTATGTTATATATATGGTCATTATTACATTTACAATGAAATGCATTTTTCTTACTGGGAAAATACACTTCAGCTTTTTCTTTGAGAGTATTAAAATACTGATTGTACATTCAAAGCAAATAGTTCTTCGACTTCAATTGGTGGAACTCCACAATTTCTGAAATGCATAATTCTTTTGAGATAGGGAAAAAAAGACTAAAGCACTCAATGACAGAAAGAATAATAAAGAAACTGAAGGCTGGACATGGTGGCATATGCCTATAATCCCAACAGCTCTGGAGGCTGAGGCAGGAGGATTGCAAGTTGGAGGCCAGCCTCAGCAATTTAGCAAAGCCCTCAGCAACTTAGCAAGACCCTGTCTCAAAATAAAAAATAAAGGGCTAGGGACATGGCTCAGTGGCAAAGAGCCTTTGGTTTTAATCCCTGGCACCAAAAATGATTTAAAAACTAAATTAGTCCTTAAAAATGGAGGAAAAGATAATGGTTAGAGGAGGTTAAAGATAGTTCAGAGGAACCAGTCACAAACTGGAGTTCTGATATGCCGACAATCATACAGTTTAAGAGCTGTCAGAGTTTAGAGATGATCGAGTCCTAACCCATCATTGCTTAATTGACAAAGGAGGAAACCAAGGCTCTGAGGTTTTCGATAGGGCTAGGACTGGAAGCCAGGTTTTCTAACTTCTCTTCCAGTATGTCCCATCCTCCTGTGTTGATACTAAATGGAATTTTTGTGGGTTTTAATAGTCTCTACACCACATGTAGCATTTTTCTAGAAGACAGCCGGGCTTCTAAAACTTTAATGGGGTTCTTGTTAAAATTCACGTCTTTTTTGCCTGCAATCTCATAACATCACCAGTAACTTGGACATCTTGAGTTTGTTTATTTCAATTTATGCCTCTGCTGTTACAAATCATAAAGTTTTATTCTCTAGTGAGTTTATCTTATTGAATATTCAAAACCACCTTCATATTCTTTACTATTCACGTGTCCATACAGCGTCAATTGATTTTTTTTCCCCAAAGCACACATGTGGTATCATTTTCTTTGTGCTGCATAAGTATCTTTAGGGGCTCTTTGTTTCCATTCACACACAGGATAATTGTGACCACATGACACACTTTACAATAAAGAACTAACTTGGATTCTTAAGAACTTATACATTAAATCAATAAATATGCTGCAGGTCCTCAAATATACATTTGGTTTTCCTTTTTCAACTTCATCAATGATGTTTTGGAGGGTTACTTACTTAAATCTGCATGTGGGGAATCTCATTTATTTTATTCTGCTTTGTTTTTTCCTATTGTTGTTTGTTGTTTATTGTTTGGTTTCTTTTAAATAAGCACAAATATGTCCTACCATAAAGGCTGGTGACTAAAATAAACTATATAATTTTTTCCATTAAGTTTAGGCCTTATTGTATGTCCTGATCAGATAATTCTTTTTTTTATAATTAGCTCTGCTTGCTCTTTATTGTTAAAAAAAAAATGTAAGGCTTATCTCAAAACGTATGTATGAAATCTTTTCCCCATTCAGGAAAAGCCCAGAATTCCTTCTTTCCAACATAAATCTTTCGGTTATGAACTAAACTTTTAAGAATTGTCACATACGTTTGGCACTAATGTGTGTGATTTCATTAGTAAGGATGCCTAATTATTTTGCTTTAAAATTTAATTCTCTCCATCCAATGATCATTTGGTTTTATGCTTGCAAAATAAGTAGAAGTCATGAGTCTTCTGCTTCTAGATTTAGATCCTTACAGTGAATGGAGTTATTTAAAAAGAGATATTTTGTTTGATTCTCAGTCTTCAGGTTACTGAGACTCCCAGGGAGGAGAAGCCCAGGTCTTGGGTCTTGGGTGAACATTATTTCCTTTAAGAAAAAATCCTTTGTGACTCTGGAATTCTGGCATTAAGAAATATCTCTCTCTCTCTCTCTCTCTCTCTCTCTCTCTCTCTCTCTCTCTCTCCCTCTCTCTCTCCCCCCCACCCCCTTTCCCCACCTAGTTGTTATTTCAGACTCTAGAAAGCTAAGACTTCAGCAAAAACTGAAACACCAAATATTCAATAGTATAAGATGTGAGTTGCAAGAGGTAGCCACAATTCTGTTGTCCAGTATATCAGCAGAGGAGAAAGAAGCAGGTCCTTAGAATGCATCTCTTATAAGAATTAACATCTATGATTCTTCTATGGGCCAAGCCCCATCCTGAGTACTTTGTATGCATTAATTCATTTAATACTCACATCAGCCATATGTCATAGGTACTCTCTTTATCTGCAAATTTTCACTGAGAAATAATTAGCATGTCTAAATCATTCCAGGGACAAACAGCCAAGTTCCTGAGCCTGCTCTTGTCATCATTAGCCCACATCACCTTCTCCTTCTGTTAAATAATCCCCAAATATTGCTTAGAGCTTCCTCAGGAGCCTCTACTTCTGTGTATCTCTTAGGCAGTGGACCTCCTGAGATTGGGGTTTTCACCATTTGCTACAGTTTGGCTCTTATACATTCCCCAAAGGCCTGCGAGCTGCAGGCTTAGTCCCCAGTCTTCGGCATTATTGGGAGATGGTGGAACCTTTAAGGGGAGGGGCCTAGTGAGAGGAACTTAGGTAATTAGGGGCATACCCTTGAGAGGGATTGTGGTATCCTGGCCCCTCCTCTTCCTCTCCCTCTGCTTCCTGGCCACCATGATGTGAGCAACTTGCTCTCCCACACATGATGTGCTCCTTCTCCACAGCCCCAGAGGCAATGGGGCAAAAAGATCATGCACTGAACCTGTGAACCAAAATAAGCTTTTCCTCCTTATAATTTGATTTCCTCAAGTCTTTTGTCATAGTGGTGGAAAACTAACACATCATGTCAGAGGGAAATGGGGACCAAAAGTAGAGATTGGTAACCATAGGCCATCCATGCTTATGGCTCACATTTCTGGAACCTTTCTGTGCTAAGGCTTTTAAACGGATTGTCTCTTCTGTTGCCCACAGTTATCCTTGGAAGTAACTATCATAACTCATGGTTTTATAGAGGACACTGAGAAGCAGAGAAGTTAACCAGCACACCAAGCTCAGATGGCAGAGCTCAGATTCAATCAAATCCAAGGAACATAGCTTCAGGCCCACCCTCCTGTTAGGCCAAGTCACTGGCTTTAATTAAAAGGAGGACTTCTCCATCCCCTAAATTTTGGAGGGCACCCAGGGCCAGTCGGGAACACTTCTGGGGCTACTGCTGTGCTGTATTTGTCCTGCACTCCAAATTCTTGGCCTGTTCAAAATGCAAGAGTCTGACTATGTAGAAAGCTAAGGATAGTGTAGAAGCCGTAGTTTTTATTACATTTGTATGAAACTTCTGTCTCAATCCTGAAGCAATTAAAGCATAATGGAAGAGAAAAAAAAACATTCTCAGTCATGCAAAGTGATTCATTTTATAGTATCTGATTTGAAATTTGCAATAGCCAAGAGAACATGTTCTCAGTAAATATTTGCCATGGGCATCACAGAAACATGGTTTTGTTTACTGCTGATTCAACTATGTACCAACTTCTACATCCCAGCCCCTCTCCCAGAAAGAAAGAAAACACCAGAAGTTCACTTCTTGAAGACCCGTACCTGGGCAGCCATGTCCAATTCAAGTAACTCGTTCATGTTGGGAGGAAAACAACATTTTATTATTCACTTTGAGGTTTTCTGCTTTCATAGACTGTATTCATAAATCCCTGATGCCCATCTAGGATGGGAGGGGTGAGATGAAGAAGAAGAGGAGAACCTCAGCCTCAGCAGAGGATGTAGAAAATTAGCTCGAAGGAAAATTTTATTTGTAGTAGTCCAAGATGCCATGACGAGAACAAAAATAATGCCCAAGTGATGAGATGAAGTAGCAAAGGATATTAACATCTGGAATAGATAAAGAGGGGTAAATTTGTTTATGTTAACCTTTTCTTTCATTAAGTCATACGCAAATAGTGCATTTCTGATGATGAATTATAGCAGTTCAAAACAACTAACACTTGCATGATATATGGACAGTTTTCAGAACTTTTTCATTCGCTTGGTTCTTCTTGACAGCTATGAGAACCAACCCCTCCTAGCTCATACAGAAACAGAGGCTGACAGTGGATAAGTGGCTTGTCCAAGGTCACAGAGCCACAGATACGTAGTTCACCTCGGTCTCTGGAGTTTACAACCTATCCTGGGTATAGGGAAAGAACAAGTAGTGTCAAGCTGGTGAGGCCTGGGACATTAGAGTGCCTCATACTGGACTGTAACTTTATGTATGATGTCTTTAGAGACTGCTGGAGTGTGAGGGAAATGAATGCAAGCTACTTGGCCCCAAACTATTAAAATTATTTCTTTAGTCAGGTCTGATGGCACACACCTGTAATCCCAGCCACTCAGGAGGCTGAGGCAGGAGGATTGTGAGTTTAAAGCCAGCCTCAGCAACTAAGTGAGGACCTAAAGCAACATAGCAAGACCATGTCTCTAAATTTAACAAAAAGGCTAAGGATGTGGCTCAGTAGTTAAATGCTTCTGGGTTCAATCCCCAGTACCAAAAGAAAATAAAATTATGTCTTTCTTATGATCATATTGTAGACTCTTTCTATTTGTCCTGTATTACCTGGCTCTCAGCTATCATTTTTGCTGATCCTGGTGCCTCTGAAATTGTGATCCCCACTGCAAGGTTGGTGGACCAAAAGCATCAGCACCACCTGGGAACTTACTAGAAGCGCACATCTTCAGGCCCCATCCCAGACCCACCCAATCAGAAACTCTAGGGACGTGGCTGACAATCTGTGCTTGCGGGAGCCCTCCACGTGACTCTGCTGCTGCTTAGTCTTAAGAACCTCTTTGCTCCAGAGCATGACTAGAGAACTTGGCTGCATATTGGGATCACCTGGGCAGCTTTAGAAATTGCCGATGCTGGTGTTCCAAATACTTGTGACACAAATTTAATTTTAATTGGAGAAGAATGGGGTTTTTCAAAATTTCAGAAACAATGAACGTTTGGGGTGGAATGGTTATTTGTTGGGGAGCCTTCCTCTGTACTGCAAGATGTTTAGCAGTATCCCTAGCCTCTAACCCCCAGATGTTATAGTACTCCTCCTAATTGTAAGAAACAAAAATATATCAGGCATTTTCAAGTGTCTCTTGGGGTAAAATTACCATGGTTAATAAGCTCTGGTCCAATAGTCATTTGTGAATTAGAATTATCAATTTATGTAACACCTACTATGTGCAGGGTACTGCATGACATCCTTGGAAAGACAAGTATGAAGGCTATATCTTTTATGGCAAAATAAGCCATGACTACTCCAAGGTGCCAGAATCACCAATTTGACGGGACAGTTTGTCAGACAAGCTTTTTCTTTCATTAAATTGATAATAATGAAATTAACTAGTTGGTTGCCATGGTCTAGACATGACCCCAAATAGTAACTTATGACTTCATATCTTAATTGTTTTATAAGTGTACTTTTTAAAATTGAAACTTTTTAATAGGTAGTAGTGCTTCCCGTAAAATTACTCTAAGAAAAATACATAATTAATGTTAAAAAGTATTATTTCCATATATTCCCACTTGTTTTAAAAAATGCATATGATCTTATATGCCTAGGAAGTTTTTTGAAAGAAAACACTTGGCCATTAACAGTAGTTACCATGGGGCAGTAAGTTTCAGGGCCTTAATAGGGAGATATACTTTCACGATATAAATTTGTATACAGCTTAATTTTTCCCACTTTAAATATTTTCCGTGTTAAGTGTAGCAAATAATGGAAAGGATGCATTCCAGTAGTCTTAGAAGCTCCAAAATGCTTCTTCTAATTAAGAGAAAAACAGGTAAGCTACACTTACCTGTTTGCCTCCATGATGTCCACCCTTCTTTTATATTTGTGTTATTGTTGAAACAGAATAAACTGAAAAGAGACTTCAAATATAAGATTGCTCCAACACTGATTCCATGAAAGAGATTAACTAACGTATACTTAAGATTGAATAGTTAAAGAAGGTGTGTTAGCTTTCCATTACTGTAACAAAACACCTGAGATAACCAACTTAACAAAAGGAAAAATTGCCAGGTGTGATGACACATGCCTATAAGGAAGATTCACAAATTCAAGGTAAGCCTGAGCAACTTCGAAAGACCCTGTCTCAAAATTTAAAAGTGAAAAGGGTTAAGGATATAGCTCAGTGGTAGAGCACTCCTGGGTTTAGTCCTCAGTAACCTACACACACACACACACACACACACACACAAGGAAAGGTTTATTTTGACTCACAGTTTTGGAGGTTGTCCATGGTCATTGGCCCTGATGCTTTGGAGCCTGTAGCAAGGCAGCACATTGTGGTGGGAATACATGGCAGCAGCAAATTGGGGACAGTGGACAAGCAAAGAGAAAGGAAAGGAAGGCCCAGGGTCCCATTATTCCCTTCAAGGGCACACCCCCAGTGATCTAACTTCCTGCACTAGGCCCCCAGTCTTTGACAGGTCCCACCACCTCCCAATACTGCCGTGGGCTGTTGGAGGAAACTGACCATCTAAACCGCAGCAGAGGGCCTTGTTGGGGAAACTGCACTTCACCAGAGAGGGGAAGAAGTGTTGCTTATGGAGGGGCCTAATATTCTCCTGGAGGACCTGGATCAGTTACTATCCTTACAGAATGAAGGGGATTTAAGTTAGGTTAGTGCAGTATAATTTCACCTAAAAATTCCCTCCAGGGATGGATTTCATATGCTCTTTGTCTAAAGAAAGGAGAATCAATGCACTCCTGGGAAAATAAAAATAACCCTCCCACCACCATCGCCTCTATTTCATCAAAGAAAGGCAATCCCACCGTCTTTTGGCTGCTCTCTAGTTCCCTGATGTGTTTTAGTGACATTTCTTTATGCCTAACCCCAACCTAACTATTATTAAAAGTTAAAAGAAACATGAAAATGGAAGAAATTTAATTGCGGTTGGAAGAATATGAAACAATCCACGTTCAGTTATGGTTTCTCCCAGCACTTGACACTTAGACCTTCCCAGATTTCAGAGTCTCCCTTATTAAGAAAGACACATCCTTTTTTCTCTCCCTCATTATTGGATGTGTAAATTGGGAAATTCATCCATGTGGATTTCACCATCCTCTTAAGTCTCTGGGAGTGAGCCAACAGTACCATTTCAATTTTTCTAAAGAATACCCCATAACAATTCCTACACATTCTAATTACATTTCTGTGGTATTCCAGTGGAAAATTATAGTTCTGGGCCAAAATACTAAACTCTTATTCTGTTTTTTAAAAATGTTATTTTTTTTCAAGTTTTCTTGTCTTTAAAGGAGTGATTCATCCCAGAAATTGTGTCTTGCTTCTTATTGCACTAGGCATTAATAACCAGCAGTCACCAATGTTATAATTGTTTATTAACTTCATGAAAACCATCAGAAGTTAGGGCAATGGTTCTATAAAGAGCCTGGTAGTTGTCCTTGGACAAAAGCTTATGTGGAAATTCTGAGAATACACCAATTGAGACCAGTTATAATGAGATGAGGAAGAGACCAGAAGCAATTAACTGAAGGAGAAGTTTCTTTCAGAAAAATATTCAAAAGAAAGGGAAACCTTTTGGAAAATCAAAAAGGGAAACATCTCTGAAATTAAGGTTTATGTGTTCTTAGCCATAATATCAGAATTATAGAAAGCCCTATGTTACTAAGTCTCAAAATGCTTAAGCTTGTGATTTTGAATCTGTAGGCTACTGGTTTTCCAACCTCTTTCCATGGGCTCGTGTTAATGACCACACTGACCATGAAACTAAACCTCACATAATCTTTCAGAAATGGTAGAACAGAAATTCAAGCTCACCTTAGAGTTAGTGTGGCCAAAGTACTTGGCAAAAAAAAAAAAAAAAGGGTTATTTGTCAAGTTAGTAGGATACTCTTTCTTTCTCAATACAGTAAATTTAAATGCTGAGTCACTGAGGAAAAATCAGAAAGAAAATCAATACCATTTTTAACCTTTGAAAAGTCATCCTATACTCAGCAGGATGTCCCTCCTCCTTTCAGGTAACAGAAATTATTTAAGCCCATGTTCCTAGTATAATACCTAATGAGATAAATATCAGCAAGTCACAGGGGACAGTTGGCTAGCTACTATGTTCCTGTTACCACAGCCACTAGAGAGTGGCACCCTTGCCTTGGGACCCAGATTTTAAATGGTCAACATGAAAGAGTAGATTTTCCTGTAAACCAATCACAGTAACCACTTGGATCAAATTTAGGAAGCAGTCATCCCCTTAACCACTGATGGGAAGTTAAGTTTTGGTGATAACCAGCTGGCAAAGTCTCCACGTCCAAAGACACTTCATTTTCACTGTCATTTTGGGTCATTTTTGCTTTGGCTATTTGTCGGGAGATAATATCTTCCCATGTCACTGGTTGAAATTACTTGTTTTTCAGCATGGTACTGGTACCAAAACAGGCGGGTGGACCAATGGTACAGAATAGAGGATACAGTAACCAACCCACAAAACTACAAATATCTTATATTCGATAAAGGGGCTAAAAGCATGCAATGGAGGAAGGATAGCATCTTCAACAAATGGTGCTGGGAAAACTGGAAATCCATTTGCACCAAAATGAATCTGAATCCCTTTCTCTCGCCATGCACAAAAGTTAACTCAAAATGGATCAAGGAGCTTGATATTAAATCAGAGACACGGCGTCGGATAGAAGAAAAAGTTGGCTATGATCTACATACTGTGGGGTCGGGCTCCAAATTCCTCAATAGGACACCCATAGCGCAAGAGTTAACAACTAGAATCAACAAATGGGACTTACTCAAACTAAAAAGTTTTTTCTCAGCAAAAGAAATAATAAGAGAGGTAAATAGGGAGCCTACATCCTGGGAACAAATCTTTACTCCACACACTTCAGATAGAGCCCTAATATCCAGAGTATACAAAGAACTCAAAAAATTAGACAATAAGATAACAAATAACCCAATCAACAAATGGGCCAAGGACCTGAACAGACACTTCTCAGAGGAGGATATACAATCAATCAACAAGTACATGAAAAAATGCTCATCATCGCTAGCAGTCAGAGAAATGCAAATCAAAACCACCCTAAGATACCATCTCACTCCAGTAAGATTGGCAGCCATCATGAAGTCCAACAACAACAAGTGCTGGAGAGGATGCAGGGAAAAGGGCACTCTTGTTCATTGCTGGTGGGACTGCAAACTGGTGCAGCCAATTTGGAAAGCAGTATGGAGATTTCTTGGAAAGCTGGGAATGGAACCATCATTTGACCCAGCTATTCCCCTTCTCGGTCTTTTCCCTAAAGACCTAATAAGAGCATGCTACAGGGACACTGCTACATCGATGTTCATAGCAGCACAATTCACCATAGCAAGATTGTGGAACCAACCTAGATGCCCTTCAATAGATGAATGGATAAAAAAATGTGGCATTTATACACAATGGAGTACTACTCTGCATTAAAAAAATGACAAAATTATAGAATTTGGAGGGAAATGGATGGCATTAGAGCAGATTATGCTAAGTGAAGCTAGCCAATCTTTAAAAAACAAATGCCAAATGACTCCTTTGATATAAGGGGAGGAAACAAGGACAGGGTAGGGACGAAGAGCTGGAGAAGAAGATTAACATTAAACAGGGATGAGAGGTGGGAGGGAAAGGGAGTGAGAAGGGAAACCGCTTGGAAATGGAAGGTGATCCTCAGGGTTATACAAAATCACATATAAGAGGAAAGGAGGGGTAAGACAAGACAATACAAGTGGAAGAAATGATTTACAGTAGAAGGGGTAGAGAGAGAAAAGGGGAGGGGAGGGGAGGGGAGGGGAGGGGAGGGGAGGGGGGATAGTAGAGAATAGGACAAACAGCAGAATACATCAGACACTAGAATGGCAATATGTAAATCAATGGAAGGGTAACTGATGTGATACAGCAATCTGTATACTGGGTATAATTGGGAGTTCATAACCCACCTGAATCAAACTGTGAAATATGATATATTAAGAACTATGTATTGTTTTGAATGACCAACAATTAAAAAAAATTAAAAAATAAAAAAAAAGAAATTACTTGTTTTCCTCATGGCTTAATAAGGTTCCCTAAAAAGACCTCTGCCTGCTTCTCAGTGAAGCTGTTACCCCAAACCCCCAAACTTTTTGCTACTTCTTGAAAAATAGGCACTATGACTCCTTTATCTGAGAGCAAAGTTTTTCTCTTCTGTTATTACATTCTATTATCTATTATTTATAAGGTTATTATAGATAATTCTGGGTAATTATAGATCATCTATAAGGTAATTATCTATAATAATATTTTATATAATATGTTGTACATGAGTATATTATTTATTAAGTATGTTAATATATTTATATTTAATATATGTTAATAATTATGTGCTAACATATTATAGTCTGTCTTTCCAGACCAGAAATTACTAAGTCTTTAAAACACCAAAGAAAAAATAATGCTAGTGATACTCTATTGGAAAGTAAAATAAAGAATAAAATTTAGAAGTCGGTTCTTGTGATTAGAAATAGAAGTGCCAGCTTTGCCACTTCTAACTCCCACATCTCTTTTCAGCTGCTGGCTGGGCGCTGGCCCTTTGACCACAATGACTTTGGCGTCTTTCTTTGCAAGCTGTTCCCCTTTCTGCAGAAGTCCTCAGTGGGAATCACCGTCCTCAATCTCTGCGCTCTCAGTGTCGACAGGTAACTCGGTCTTTCCTTTTGTTCTTCAGTTGGGTCTAGAAAGGCATTTTTCTCGAAAAGAAAAGCCAAGAGAGTTGGTATCCAGAAGAGTTGTTTACTAGTTTCAAATAAATTAAAACGTTAACAACCTTTCCTCTGCTGTTTAGAATTGCTTCATGCATTTGCTGGTTATTAGTGGGCTGTGGCTCAGGCAACATGTACTTGGAGCAATTTGCCAACAATCTGTAGTTGACATCTTTAAGGCAGCCACAACACAACAGAAAAGAATCTATTCAGGAATAAAGTTTGTGAAAAGGTGATTCCCTAGCACATGTAAATTCATTTTAAACTAATGATTTTATTACTATAAAAACAAACATACTCTTCAATTATATTTGTAAGGATTGATGGCTTAAAAACTAAGTGGTAAATATATAGTACTGTTATATCCTTCTTCATGCTCTTTTTGAATGCCTAAAATATCCCATAATTTAAAAAAGAAGATACCAATAGCAGTATCCTTTATCCAAATGAAAAATCCACCACGCATCTTAAGTCTTTTTAGAGTCCTCACACATGGCCATAAAGAGTTCTTTAAAGACACCTTCTGAATTCTGAGAACTTCCAGATGGTATTTACTTCACTTTCAAATTTTCACAGCAGGACTTATAAAACAATGAAGTTAGGAACTTCATAACACATTCCATAGAGCTCTTTTATACTTAAAATAATGTTATGCCATGTATATAATATCTTGTAAATAATTGGTTTATACATACAACTAGCCATAGGTACAATTTAGAAGAGATTTCAATTTTTTCCAGCACTTTATCAGAGAACCTGAGTCCCCGGCACAATAGAAATAAAAGGCCACTCTTAAAAAACATTCGAGTGTTTACACAGATATTCTGACATTCATCATTTATAATTAATTTATGAAAAATGCAGTTAAAATGTAAAATTACTCATTCCGTTGGTAGTTACAAACTTTGATATTCTATTCATAAATTTATGGCTATAATAGTTGAAGCAAAATAAATAAAATGTTTAGTATTTTTAATGCATTTATTTGTTGTAATTAAAACACATCAAAAAATTCCATTGGTAGTTTTAAAATTCATTAGTACTATCCAGAAAAGTAGTCCCACTGCAATAGTTAAAGATCAGAGAGAATTTCATTACCTATCAGTAAGAATTGCTGTGATCTGTGGGAAAACCTGAGATGTATATCAGGTGTTAAGGCTACTGCATTTAAAACACATATACCACAGGAGACCACAGTATAGTGACCACAGTATAGTGACCATTTCCCTAAACGTACTGATGACCTGCATTTGATTCACTAATAAATTCTCACTTTGATGTTCCTAATCCCAGCATCCCAATATCATTTCTTTTTTCACTCAAAGTACATAATTATCAAGTGTTGGTATTAGAGTTGTGTGCAAAGATGCCTTCCAGAGTATTCTATTACCTAAAAATCCAAGACTTTAAATTATATCCATTACATTGCTGGTACAAGTAAAATTTTTCTGTATTTATCAAAGTGTATATTTAGAGATGTATTCTCATTACCATATCCAACTTAAATTTTTAAAATAACTCTAAAAGCCATGTGGGGAAAAGGAATAAGAAAATTATCATGACATTTGGCAAAAAGAACCGTGTCTACACATATGTTCTTCCTATGTAATACCATTAAATATTATAAAGCTACAATATTTAAAACAATGTAGTATGGACACAAATAGTATGAAAAACCAATGGGAAAGCCAGAAATAGGTGTTAGAGTACACAGGAATATAATACAGGCTGAAGTCACTTTGAATACAATGAAGACAGAATGGATTTTTTTACAAGTAGTGCTATTTAGCTATATGACCCAAAAAAAGCATATCAAGTTTTACATGGTGCTTTCTATCAATAATAATATGTATAATAATTTTCATTTATTGAATATGAAGTAGGAGGCCCTCCTTAAAAACTTCACAGAAATTATTTGATTTAACTGTGATATGTGCTATGGTTTACAGATAGGGAAGCTGGGGTCAAAAGAGGTTAACCAAGTCCACATGGATCCCAAGCCTTGATGCCAGTAATCAAATGCAGGCCATCTTCCTTCTCTCTCTCTTTTATTTCTAGCATCCAGGAATGTGTGGTTTTATTATTTGTTTCACAAATGGTCTCAGTTTACTTTTGGGTTACTTCTTATCCATGACCAGGGCAGGTGGTGTTCTCCACGCCTGCATTCTGCCAAGTGACCACTCTACTCGAACATGTGAAAATTCAAACCATAAAGCTGTAGAAGAAAATAAACGAATCATCTTTTGACCTCTGGAAAAGAAAAACCTCCTGAACTTAAACAAATGGTAGACATTCAGAAAAAAAATTTAAAAGAATGAATACAGCAATAAGCTGGGGAAAATATTCGTCACCCCACCCCACCCCCGACACACACAGGCCCAGGCTAGCTCCTCAAACTTTTCTTCTGCTCACTCTTTCTTCTTCAGGGAATCTCAGAGGATCTTCTCGCTAAACTTCAACCAGTCTCAGTGGAATCCCATCAGTGTGAGGGAGGGGCAGGCTAGGTCACCCACACCGCCTGCTCTCCCCATGCCAGGCAGGAGGGAAAATGAGCTATGTGTTCCATCACATCCATCCCTTGTGTACCAAATGAAATGTGAGTCATTCTTCATTAGGAAAAGGACAATAATAGAATGCCAAAAATCTACCTCATTAAGACTTGGGGTCTGACTTTTAGATCAAGGAGTTGAACCACTTTAAAATTCCAGCCCCACAAAAATCAGTCTTAATCCAGGAGGTTTTTCCCTGGTAATAAGCCCATCATTCTTTGTTCCCTACATCCATTCTTGACCCTTTTGTTTCATTTGGCCTTGACTCTAAGCTTTGGGACCTGTATGTAGGCAATCTACTTGACATTTCTATTTCAAAAGCTTTCATGCTACAGAATGAATCATTCACACTTAACTCCTCAAGATAAGATACCATTTGTTTTGAGTCTTCATTTGGTTGCAATGATAGTCAAAGAAAATCTTTTCTTTTTTCTTAAAAGAGTCAAAAGAGGGAAATTGGAACCTGTTACCAAACAATTTGCTATTTGTGAAATTCCTGCTTTCATTGTCTGTCAAATTATGACCCAGGAAAAAGAGTTCCCATAATCTTATATGATATTTTTAAAATACAATAATTATTTCCCATCTTGAGTTGTTTGAGGGAAAATAATGAAACTATACATCAAAGTTCTATAGAATTTCTTTATTACTTCATTAATCACTCAATGATCAGAGAATGCTATAAGATCAAAGAAAAGTTTCAGTTTTCTCACTATCAGTTTTTAATCTGACTAAAATAAACATGACAGAGAAAGTGAATGATTTGAACCAGAATGGATGAGCTTTCCTTGTTCAACTATGAGCTTGTCTCAGTTTAACCTTTTTCTTAATTCCTCCTCAAATTTCTTTTCTAAATTTATCTTTGATTTCACATCCTTAGTCTCTTTTGAAAATGATAAAGCAGAAATTTTAGAAAAATAATGAAGAAATTTAGGAACAAATTTTGACCTCTGTCCAGCTTTATCCGTAAAATAATGTTTTAATGCTAAGGCCATACACCTCTAAAATGAATGAACTTTTTCCCAAAATATCTGAATAGCTGACCATTATTAAAAATGAAAAACTAAAATGGATTTTTTTGAGTGCCATAAGTCACAAGGTTCATAGGTTGCTTTGAGTCCAAGAGGAGAGAGAAGAGGGAGCTGGAGTCGGGGAGGGGCTTCAATACTGTTCCTTGTGAAATTAACAGTCACCTTAAAGACGATGACAGAGTCAGACCATAAAAAGGCCTTAGTACAGATCCAACTTGTAGTTAAAAGATGTCTGGGGAAGGAGGCTGTAAAAAGATAAAACTCTTTTAACAACTGTTCCAGAGTGAGGGGTAATTAGATACCTGGAAAGGCTGCAAAGATCACTCCTAAGGCAGCTTTGTTTTATATGCCTTCAGCTCCAAAGCTGGTGTCAGGCCTTCAGCTCATCATTTCAAATAATTCTCAAAGGATGATCCCAATTCAAGAAACACAAAGGTGATTTTCTGAGAAGCCTCATTTCTATTTAGATCTGGAGGTTTCTTATTCTCCCAGTGGTTCTGCTTTCTATTGCTGCATAATAACAAACGTGAAGACTTGAAAGAACTGGCAGAGCCCCGAGACGGGCACTCGGAACTGGACAAAGTCAAAGTCTGGCCAGGGTTACTTGGGATCGCATTCTCTTTTGCCCATAGTTATTCCTTTTTTTAATTTTAATCCATGGCCAGGATCAGGCAAATGGTTAATTTGCTACCGCGTATCTCTTTGATGACAAACTATCCCCAAACTTAGCAGTTCAAAACATTTTATCATATCTCACCATATTATGGGTCAGGAA
This sequence comes from Urocitellus parryii, assembly GCF_045843805.1. Classification (NCBI taxonomy): domain Eukaryota; kingdom Metazoa; phylum Chordata; class Mammalia; order Rodentia; family Sciuridae; genus Urocitellus; species Urocitellus parryii. The sequence goes on from NC_135540.1 coordinate 22,024,013, forward strand.
TTTGGGCAAGTCTTCTGCTCCTTGTCACTTCCACTGGGGTTGCTAGTGGATTTCAGCTGCCGCTGAGCTTGCCTCCTGGCACCTTGGCAGGGACAGCTGGAAGTCTGAAGTCGGCAGAATACATCTCCCTCTCTAGAGTCTCAGTGCATCTCAACACTTGGCTCCAGCGGGCTCAGGGCTCCAGTGCAAAAGCTGCCACTCCTTTCCGAGGCTGGGCCTGGAACTGGTAAGGTATCATTCTATCTGCTCCATTAAAGCAGTCGCAGGCCAGTCCTATTTTAGAATTTAACCGAAGCATACCTGTAAACCCAGGGGCCTCAGGAGGCTGATGCAGGAAGATTGAGAATTCAAAACCAGCCTCAGCGACTTATGGAGTCCCTAAGCAAATCAGCAAGACCCTCCCTATCTCTATATTAAAAAATAAAAATAAAAAAAAAAACCCTGGGGATTTGGTTCAGTAGTTAAAGCACCCCTGGATTCAATCCCTAGTACCAAAAAACAAAACAAAACAAAAACAAAAAACCTCAACTGAAGAAGTGTTAAAGCATTTGCAGCTTTTTTTTAATACAACACACCTGGTTTTTCTTTAAGATCCTTCTTGCTTATGAGATTCCTCAAAAGACAGGAATAAAACCACCATATGACCCAGGTATACCACTCGTTGGTATTTATTCAAAAGAACTAAAATCAGCACATCACAGTGGTACAGGCACATCAATGATTACAACGGCACAATTCACAATTCCAAATAATTGTTCAGTGGTCTCTAGGATATTCTCAAAGGATGATCCCAATTCAAGAAGCACAAAGGTGATATTCTGAAAAACCTCCTGGCACCTTGGCAGGGACAGCTGGAAGTCTTTTTTTATGTAGCCAAGTTACAGAACCAGCCCATGTGCATATCAATAGACTAATGGGTAAAGAAATGTGGTCTATATACACAATGGTGTTTTAACCAGTCATAAAGAAGAATGAAATTATGGCATTTGCTGATAAAAGGATGGAACTGGAAAACATGATGCTAAGTGAAATAAGCCAGACCGAAAAAGTCAAGGGTCAAATGTTTTCTCCCATATGCAGAAGTTAGACCAAAATACAGGGGGAAAGTGGGGTGGGATTCCATGAAAACAGAAGGGGGATCAGCAGAATAGAGTAAGGGGTAGAGGGGAAGGAAAAGGGATAGGAAAAGGAAGGGACGATGAAATAAAAGTGACCAAATTATGCTATGTACATATATAAATATACTGTAGTGAATTTCACCTTTATATATATTTATAAAGCACCAATTTAAAAATAAATAAATAAATAAATAAGGAGAAGGAAAACCAGTAGACTAGAGGAAAGGAAATGGGGGAAGGAGGAGGGGAGGGGAAGGGGAAGTACTGGGCACTGAAGTGGAACAAATTGTAGGGTTATTGTCACAATGGATCCTACTACTATGTATAACCACAATATTTTTAAAAACTCATCACATAGTCCAAGGTAAAAAATAATAATAATAATTCTTTCTGCTAGTATTTTGGCTCTAAACTTTGTATGATGATCAAAGTGGAAATGCCACTTTTTCTTATAAAAGTGGCAAAATTGAAAACAGACTAATAAAATCCAGTGCAAGCAAGCATTCACTCATAGGCACTTGTTAGAAACATTTTGAAAGGTAGTTGAGCTCATTTTTCACACCCTTAATCCAGCAATTTCACTCAAAAAAAAAATTCATACAGGGAAACCACCCAGATAAAAAAATTATATGTACACACATGTTTATAGGCATGTTATTCACAATCAAGAAATACTAGAAGGGGGCTGGGGATGTGGCTCAAGCGGTAGCGCGCTCGCCTGGCATGCGTGCGGCCCGGGTTCGATCCTCAGCACCACATACCAACAAAGATGTTGTGTCCGCCGAGAACTAAAAAAAAAATAAATATTAAAAATTCTCTCTCTCTCTCTCTCTCTCTCCCTCTCTCTCTCTCTCTCTCTCTCTCTCTCTCTCTCTCTCCTCTCTCACTCTCTCTTAAAAAAAAAATTTAAAAAAAAAAAAAAAGAAAGAAATACTAGAGGGGCTGCATTGTGGCTCAGTGGTAGAGTGCTTGCCTAGCATGTGTGAGGCACGGTTCAATCCTCAGCACCACATACAAATAAATAAAAAATAAAGATCCATCAACAACAAAAACAAAAACAAAAAAAAGAAAAAGAAATACTAGAAGTGATACAAACATAGGAGAAAGATTTAAGTAAATTTTATCAACAATCTGTTCTGGGTAGACACTAATTTGAGAAGTGTTATGCCTAAAAATATGGGAGGATATTTTCCATGTAAATAAAGCTAAAAATAAAATTGTAGCTCATATTATTATAGTATATTTTCAAACTACATCTATGAGAATAGCAGTGGGCAAGGAATAAGAGGAAAATAAAAAGATTTTGTTGAAGTGGTATTTTTTGAGTTTTAGTTTTATAATGTTTTAAATTTTTTTTTCAATCATAAGTTTTTTAAATTGTAATGACTATCTTAGACCATAACTCAAAGATTTAATAAAGAAGCATCAAATGCCTCTGGCCTTGAAAACATGTTTTTAAAAATCTATTTATAGACATGCACAGTAACAAACATCTTTACATAAATAAAACATATAATTTATCCTTTCATTTTGGCTTAGCACGTGACAGGGAACAAGGTGATGTAATGGGAAAAGACTCCCCTGGGAGCCAGCAGACCAGAGCCCTGGCACGGGCTCCCCTTGCTCAGTGGGGACCAGGCAGAAGATGTGGCAACATGCCAGCCCTGCTGTTCCCCGTCCTCAGGATCCCATCTCAACACACAGGGAAGAAAGATCAGCACAAAGGTCCCCCCTTGTTTTTTAAGATATTTTATTCAGAGTTTATAAAAGTGTTAGCTTTTTATCTATTGCCTAATTCAGGTCTAACATGGAAAATAAGAATATGTTTAGAATGTACAGTACTGCTGGTTTTGGACAAAAAAGCCAAAAAAAGTGAATGGTAAGGAAGAAAACCATCATAACAAAAAGACACTCCATTCAGCTGAAATTTATTGGGTACCTATAGCTCTAGGCTTTGGGACCAAGCTATAGGACGCCTGCCCTCATGGAGTTTAGACTCTAAAGGGGACATTAGCATAGACAAAAAACAAAATCAATGGATAAACCATTTGGTTTGTCACATAGTATTGAGTGCTATGGAGAAAAAATAAGTCAGGGTGAGCAGGACAGGGTAATTCTAGAAGAGGAGTTGGAGGTTTTAAGTAGGGTGTCCAGAGAAGGCATCCATAGAAAGATAAGAGTTGAAGACCTAAAGGAAAAGTAAAAGCAGCTCCCATACACCTTGAAGGTATTCCCAAAAGATAGGAACTCACTGGGAAGGCTTTGAACAGAGTGTGCTCTCATCTAACTTAACAGACTCTTCCATTGCTGTGTCCAAGGTGAGCTGTGGCAAGTCAAAGCAGGTGTAGGGAGACTAGTTAGGAAACCATGGCAATAATCCAGGCAAAAAGACAAAAGGTGAGATGATGAGAAGTGGGTTCCTTTGGATAGATCTTGAAGGAAGATTTTGCAAGGTTTGCAAAAGTATTTACAGAGGAGTGAAGACAAAAGCCAAGGATCTGGGCCTTAGGTGGTAAACACTGCAGAGAGGACAGGTTTTGGGGTAAGGTCTGGCTTGTGTGTGTCTGAATGCCCATTAGGTTTCCTCGTGGAACTCTCAAGTTGTAGATTGGATATACAATTCTGGAGTTAGAGGTGGTTCCAGGCTAGAGTTATAAATTTGGGAATTATCAGCATATAAATTGTTTAAATGATACTAAAGCCGTGAGACTGGATGAGACCACCAAGAAACAGAGTGTAGACGGAGAAAAGGTCCGAGGACTAAGCTCTGGGAGAAATCCAATGCTAAGAATTTGGGGACAGGGCAGGCTCCAGCCAAAGAAATGAAAAAGAGTGGCCAGTACAGCAGAAGGAAAAGCAAGAGAATATGGTAGGAGCCAAGTGGAGCCAACTGAAGAAAGCATCTCATGGAGGAGTGATTCTTTCCAAAAAGTCATTTTTATGGTACTTAGATCTACACTTGCAGATCACAGTTTTCTGTGAAAACTGAAGATATCGTGTGTGTGTGTGTGTGTGTGTGTGTACACACACATATACATACACATATCAACTAAATTAAAGGCTGTTTGTAATCACACCTGGTAAGAAAAGTATATTTGTGTTTGTATATATTAAGCCATTAGCTTCCAAATAGAAATCAGTTTGGGAAAACATAAGATTTCATATTTTCCACACCTTTCCCCATCTCCATCATCACAAATGATTGGTTCTACTTGTTCTTATGGTTGTATTCTCCTTATTTCAAGTTTTCAAGTTTAGTATGATTACAAATTGAAAATATGCTAATTCTCCATGATATGAGTTAATAAATAACCAGACTGACTATATATCATTTGGCAAAGTAGACACTAAATATTACTTCTACGCATATAAAAATGCTGAACTTACTTAGATTAAGCTGCAGGTCAGCTTTCCATCACTGTTACAAAATACCTGAGATAATCAACTTATAAAGAACAAAGGTTTATTTAGGCTCACAGTTTGGGAGGTTTCCATCCACTATTGATTGGCCCTTTGCTTTGGGGGCTCTTGGTGAGGCTTTGAACCATGGTGAGAGAAAGTGGCAGGGGGAAACTACTCACCTCATGGAAGCCAGGAAGCAAAGAGAAAAAGAGAAAAGGACTGGCATCCCACAATTCTCTTTAATGGCACCCCACCCTCACAGTGACCTAACTTCCTCCCACTAGGCCCCACCTCTTAAAGGTTCCACCACCTCTCGATAGCACCATAGACTGGTGACCAAGCCTTTAGCACAGGGACCTTTGTTATTCAAGCCATAACAGTGTATACTATTCTGAGAACTCATGACATATTATAAAATGACAATGGTTTGTGAACATATTCATCATAAGAACATGTTGGCCACATTTACTTACTTAAACAACCTTCCCCAAACCATGGCTGAGAAATCTGGCTTTCTTAGTCTCTGGGGAGATAAGCTGTTTTATTTTAATCACCTAACTTAGCTTAGGGAAGAGGGGGGGAAATAGATGTAACTCAGTTGACAGCCTTGCAGTACAGACATCCCATCTCCACTCCCTTTAGTTTTTCCTAGACATGAGGCTGCCAGTTCAATAAGGCAATAAAGTAAAGTAAATACAACTACAAGGCAAAACAAACAGCAAGCATTATCTCACTGGAAGTAACCATAAATTTTAAAGTGCAATCTTGGCTATATTGTCAAAGGATTTTCTTGGTCTGTTTGCATAGCTGTATTTTATTACATTCTGAACTAATCTGGACTTTTTCTGGAGATTTATATTGTATACCTATCTTATTTACCCTAAAATCCTTGTGTACTACATTTCTCCAGCAAATTGAATTGTATCCAAATCTATAGGTTCTAATCTCTAAGCAGTTCTGGTGAAGAGCTAGGCAGCACAATTCCTACCATGTGTTTTTAAAGACATACTGAGACAGTGAATTAAACACAAGTGATGGGGACTTCTCTGGGTGGATTTGGGTAGCACATATTGCCTTGGTTTTATTGCTTAATCTTCTAAGTTGCATGTCCTGCAAATCCACATGCACCTGACTCCAATGCCTTGGTCTGTTTTGCCGCCTCCTTCTGTCACTATCTAATGAAAACTGCAAAAAGAAAATGTTTCCTTTCCATTACAACAGCAACAAAAATTTCAAGAATGAAGCCGCAAAAATACCATGCCACATCACATGTCTTTTCTTAATAAATAAGTCTGAAAGCAGTTAGCATCAGACCATCATAGCAGGTCAAGGAGCATAGAGTTTCTAAACCAAACTTTCTTTAGACTTAACATTTAAATGTGATTATTATCAGAAAACTATGAAGCTAAAAAAATTTAAAAATTTCTTAGTACCAGAGAATTTTTTTTGATTGAAATAATTGTTCGGTTACATTTATAGCCCATACGAACCTTTCTTTTCTGTTTGATTGTAAACCCAAAAGAATAGGAACAAAGATATTTTTAATTGACTTTTATGTACTCTAGCATAGAACTATAATGAGAGAGATTCAGTCATTCTTGGACATTTACTAGAAATACTGTTTACTAAGTCTGCCACCTGGTACCGTTATGATAACTGTGATCATATTTTGAGAGAAGAAGAGAGAAAACACACATCTACGGTCACCATTTACTCAGGAGAGTTAAACCCACACCATGGATAACGCTTCAAGTTTTCTTTCTTAATATATAAAGAGAAATAAGATATTACTAGAACAAGTACCATTGGCTGTCATTATCCTTTGCTTCATCTGTCCTTCCCTAGTTTAGAACACACAGCATGCCTATCTGTTCCTGCCACACTCAAACTCTCTGGATCTCCCTGGAACTCAGCTGTCCATCTCAGGCTCAGGCCTGGCTGGCAATTGGGTTCCCAATGGGTGGAACTGTTAATGGCCCTACTGGTTTTTCACATCCAGCCTCAGAAAATTCCTAAAAAGCCAATGGTTGGACACTGGCCAAAAGGAGGAGATTTCCAGCATTTAAGATTTATATTTAACTGAAAAAAAAAAGTTTAAATATCCTAGTAAGTTGATTTTAGCACCCCTTCTTTCTTTCTTCCTTCTCTCATCCTCTTTTTCCCCTTTCCAGGTACAGAGCAGTTGCCTCCTGGAGTCGTGTTCAAGGAATTGGGATTCCCTTGATTACTGCCATTGAAATCGTCTCCATCTGGATCCTGTCCTTTATCCTGGCCATCCCCGAAGCCATAGGCTTTGTCATGGTGCCCTTTGAATACCGGGGTGAACAGCACAAAACCTGTATGCTCAATGCCACATCAAAGTTCATGGAGGTACTGATGGTTTTCACAATTGATTGAGTTGGCTGAGTTTTAAAATTTACCAGAGCTTAAAAGGAGGTAACTGGGGACTGAGCGCTTTAAACCTCACCCTCTTAAAACTTGTGGACATCGCCACAATGCAGTTGTGCCTTACTCTGTCAGTTCAGTCACACATCTTTCTGTCACAGGAAAAGAGATGCAAAACTAGAGTGTAGCTTCTTGAACAGAACAACTGTTTTGCTTCTCTCCCTTTCTCCCTCCTTTCCCACCACCTCATCTCGAATTGTAGTACCACCGCCAACACAATTCTATACCAAGCAACTGGGAATTCCAAAGCCCATTTACCAAGAAAGAGGGACCAGATTACTTTTTTTTTTTGAAGAGTGGCTTTCTAACTCAAAGTAGGGAGTAATGTTTGCATATATTCATATTAATGTGAATTCTGTGTGATACACAAATATTATAAAACTGCAGAACATTGTTTAATATTGTTTTTAGTTGTAGATGGACACAATATCTTTATTTTTATTTATTTATTTTTATGTGGTGCTGAGGATCAAACCCAGGGTCTCATGCATGCAAGGCAAGCATTCTACCACTGGGCTATATCCCCAGTCCAAACTACAGAACTTTTTTAAAGACTTTTTTTGTTTAACAAACTCAGTTTTTCTTCAATACACCTGGCCACAGTAATATTTCTCTGAAAACCTTAAGCACATGACTATGCTATTTAAAATGCATTTTTCCTTTGGAAAACTAGTTACATGTGGACTAAGGAGAACCAAAAGGATAACTATTTCTCTTAAATCAGCATAATTTAGTGCTTTGATGTAAGCTCCACGCAGCTCAGATTCCACATTTAATCATTTACAGACATTTCAAGGTATGCTTTCCTAAGCTGGAAAATTCACAAAATCAGTTGATCAGTTATCTTGTTTGGAAATTCTTCTTTTGATATTAAAAGTGCTCAGGAAAACTGCCAAACTGGCAATCTTAAAATTGAAGTCTTTTGTTTATCCGCCGACCCTTTTTTTAAAACTCAGGTCAGTTTTCACAATGAAAATCAAGACATAGGAGGTTATCAGAATTTGGCAGTGCAGACAAGGGATCTAGATATTCCAGACAAAAGCAAGAGAGGAAAGAGGCTCAGTATAAGAAGGTGTTAACTAATCCCTAGAGCTGGACAAAATGAGGTGTTACTTCATAAAGACTGGAGTCTCCTATATAAGCCATCATGCAAAGAGAAGCCACCATGCAGGCGTGGTGGCCTCAGAGGGATTGCGGTGAAAGGGTATGAGTTGAGCTGATGGGATCTTGGAGTTCATTTCAAGTCTTGAGTCTTGTTCTTTTTACCTAATTTTATTTCCCCTCCTTTCCCCACTCTTTCCTCCTCAGTTTTGCTGTATCCTAGACTGACCTGAGGCCCTCTCCAATCCCTTGCTTATGACATCATTTCAAAAGAAATGGACTGTGCCATGGAGGGAGGAAGGGGAGCCAATCCTCTCAGAGCTCAGCTTCCAGACCCTTTGCAACTGCAGACCTTGGGTCATTCCCACCCAGCCAGCAATGCGCCAGGAAGAAGGGGCTACTAACAAAGGGGTGGGGCTCAAAGGAGTGTTGCACTTCAAAACAAAAAGAGAGTCCTTCTAATTTTTTTTTAAGTTTAGGACTAAATCCTTCTCTAATGTGATATATATTTATATATAATGAAAATCTTCATATAAGCAGATTTGGGTAAATTAACTCCTTTGGGAATTTGTACTTGACCAGGGGTCTGGGCTTGGATGGAAAAGAAATTGTGCTGGTTTTCACTAACTTCTAACTGAAAGTTACCATTTGCTTCAATTACGAATGTGGGCAACAAACTGCAATGGTATTTCAGAGTGCCATGACTTTTTCACTGATGGAAATAGCAGACAATGTCACACAGTATCACACCTGTATCCTTTAAAATATTGTTTATGCTCAATACTGCTTCAGCATTCCGATAGTTATTAGAGTCACCAGTAGGTTTGTTATTTAATTTGTTGATAAAAAATGTATGTTGTATCAGAACTTTATTTTTAACACGTTTATAGACATCTTGCCATATAACTGGCAATATACGATATTGTATTCGTATATATTTTACTTTAAACATATGAATATTGTTCTCAGCTGAGCACTGTGGCACACACCTATAATTCCGGTGACTTGGTTGATCAAAGCAGGAAGAATCCAAGTCTGAGATCAGCCTGGGCAACTTAGAAAAACTCTATCTCAAAAGTAAAATATAAAACAGGCTGGGGATATAGCTCAGTGAGGTAAAGTGCTTGCCTCGCATATGTGAAGCACTGGGTTTGATTCTCAGCATTGCATATAAATAAATATTTTTTTAAATAAACATCTACTGACAATTAATATATATATATATATATATATATATATATATATATATATATATATATATATATTTTAAATAGTCTGTGGATGTAGCTCAGTGGTAGAGCACCCCTGGGTTCAATCCCCCCATACCAGAGAAAGAGAGAGAATATTGTTCTCCAAAGGGACTACAGTGCTCACCAGACTTCCAAAGGAGTCTGTGGCATAGAAATAGTTAAGAACCCCTGCCTGAACTTTTGTCTTCAGGAACCATTTTTAGATTATTTTAATAGACATACTGTAAATGTAACCCACTGGGCCCCTTTCTATATTCAGAAACCGTCCAGTGGTTCACAGAGCAGCATGATTATTTTTTACTGTGGGAACTGAAATATTACAGGAGGCTGCATTTATCCTTAGTAAATAAACAATCTGAAGCAACATTGTAAGGAAGGAAAAAGAATTTCTTTCCAAGTTGGTGATGAATTTAGAATAAAACTGTGGATATCACTTTCCAACTTTCCTTTTTATGAAGTACTAAGCTTGCTCCTTTAAAAAGACATAAAGCTGAATACTCTGCAGGTTCACAGATCCTTGCCCACAGGGAGCGCTTGCTAAGTAGGCCTTGGGCTAAGCATGCTGCCTCAATAGTTTCCAGGTGGCCAGTATTAAAAGAGGGAGTGAGAGGGTGGTTATTGATGGCTCAAACCGTCTGGCATTGGGGTCACATAGCTGGCATACCAAGCAAAGGGTTAACTCCCATTACCCAAAGCTCCACAGATAAGCCACGCAGAACTTCCCTGCTTCCAAACAAGAGACATGCATTAAGTGCACTTTAACCACAATAATTAAAAGTCAACCAGGCACTAGCAGAATTTTGAGGCTTATCAATAAATAAAGATAAACATGTTTTATATACCTTGGAAGGGAATTCTTTTTTCTGGATTAGGGTTCTTTCGTTGTGTCACTGAAACTTACAAAAAAGATCCCTGTCAGGACAGTTTTTTAATATGTAGTTTCTTTGTGTGCTAGAGTCAAGCCAGGATAATTTTTGGAGTTTCAAAGTTAATTGAGTTTTGAACACCACACCCAAGCCCTTTACTACAGGTGGGATCGTGAATATACAAATACATCTCCAAGGGCAGATTCTGAGGCTACAGAGGTCCTGCCCTGTTAACCTAATCACTGTGTCCCTCCTTTTCTCTCCCTTCTCTTCACTACCCAGTTCTACCAAGATGTGAAGGACTGGTGGCTCTTCGGGTTCTATTTCTGCATGCCCTTGGTGTGCACTGCAATCTTCTATACCCTCATGACCTGTGAGATGTTAAACAGAAGGAATGGCAGCTTGAGAATCGCCCTCAGTGAACATCTTAAACAGGTAAATCCACTGAGATCTCAGAAACCTGGGCAAGACAGTGTTGTCCTTCAAATCAGCAGACCTACACTTCATAACAGCATTTCAGTTGATGTCACATTGACTCTATGACAATGGTTCTGTAAGATGCTAGTGGAACTGAAAAATTCTGATTGCCCAGTATCTCCACTGTACCTTGTCTGTGCTTAGCTATGTTTAGATGCACAAACACTGTTGCGTGACAATCGCCTACAGTGCTCAGTACAATAACATGCTGTTCAGGTGTGGCCTAGGAGCAACAGGCTGAACCATGTAGCTCAGGTGTTCAGAAGGGTACCATCTAGGTTTGTGTCGGTACACAATGACAAAATTTCCTAACTATCCTTTTCTCAGGGTATATCACTGTCCTTAAGTGATGCATAGCCACATTGTATATAGCAGATTTCGACTGATTTCCTAAAAATAAAAATACTGCCTTGTAACTATTTTCTTTATAGTTCTAGAGTGAGGGATTTCTCTTGTGACAGGGGAGCCTGCCTGGGAAACAGATGGCTCCAGAGGCTGGGCCCAAAGAGAAACTATTCATTGATAATGCCAAAAAAAGAGCATTGAGCAAGCGTATATGCGTGTCTATATACCAAATTGGGCTTCAAACTATGCCAGGGCAGAAAGAAGTGTGTGACTTTCTCCCCTTGCAGGATTTACAGTCTAGTTGTACAAATAAAACACAAACATGAAACAATCAGAAAACAGGATGATAAAACAGAGTCAACGGAGCCTGTACACTAGCTGTGGTAATCAGCTTTTCATCACGGTGACCAAAATGTGCCACAAAAAATAACTTAGAGGAGGGAAAGTTTATTTGGTCTCCTGGTTCCAGATGTTTAGTCTATGGTGTGCAGAGTCCATGACTCTGAACCAAGGTGAGGCAGAGCCTCATGGTGGAAGGGTGTGGAGGAAGAGTCTTGTTCCACTCATGATGTGAAGAAAGCAGAGAAAGGGTAGGGAGGGGTCATGAGGCACATCCCCAGGGACCCACTTCCTCCAGCCACACCCTACCTGCCTACACTTACCACCTGCTTAGTCCATTCCCACTAAGATAGACTGATTAGGTTACAACTTTCACAATCCAATCACTTCACTTCCAAACATTTCTGCATTAACAGGAGTTTCTGGGTCCAAACCACATATCCAGACCACAACACTAGGAAATAAGAGAGGATTGACATAGAATCATAGAGCAAGTGTTCATGAATGAACAAGAGGAGAATAAATGGGATTTGATAGGGAAGCAGAGGACAGAGGGCATTTCAGATGGAAAAAAAACAGAGTTCTAGAATGTGAATGGGCACCATGCATTTGGAGAGTAGGAAAAAAGAAACAAATTTCATTAGAGCAACATCTAAAGTGAGACTCGTGAAAGGAAACAGCATTGAATTCACAAAACAAATTCTCTAAATTTTGGAGGTCCCAAATTTCTAGAAGAAATTCAAATATGCCAATAGGGAGTTAATGTTGGTACCTCCTGAGTAGCAAATAGATAGATAATGCTTTGGGCTTTAGAAGGCAAAACATGATTCTAATAACCTTCATCAAAATTGCTTAACCACTCTGAGGTTCTATTTTCTCATAAGATGAATAAAATAATACATTATACTAATAACCTAAGACATATAAGTTGCCTAATAATAAGGCATATAAGTTGCGTAATTCCTAGTAGGTACTCAGCACATGTTAATTTATATTAATTCAAAAAGTAAAACCAGGACTGCAGGTCAGTTTTCAGTCACAATAGACACATATGTAAGAACATCCAACCACACCAAAACAATGTGAGTTATTGATGGAGTCTCCAAATCTCTCCCACATAATTATCATATACAAACATCTTTCCTCATCAGCAGCACTTTTTCAACTACTGTGATTTTCCTGAGCTTCAATTCCTCATCTATAAATTGAGCATAATGACATATAAATCAATGTTATTATGAGGATCAAAGGATTTGATGGACATGCATGTACTTTGTAAAATCTAACGTGTCAAGCAAATAGTAGCTATTACCTTTTATTGACGTTTGGCAGTATGATCACATTAAGAAAATTTAGTATGACTTTGTCCAAGCATAAATGTTTCAAATACTGCAGATGTGAATGTATTAAGCAACTATTAAGTCTCATCCCTTCGAGAGAAGCAGTTAATTAGAATGGATTTATGAAAAACAGTGTTTTTAAATGATAGTTTTTGCATTAACATCATTATTGTCTACTTCAGCTTTGAGTTGTACTTACTTCAGAAATACATAATAATAATATGTTGTTCACAGTTACATAGCATTTTGATTCCTCCAAGCACAGATAGGTAGGATACATATTAACCTTGTTAAATTGACAGTTAAGAGATCTGCTCACGCAAACTGAGAATAGAACCCAAGATCTGGTACTCACTCAAAGCTGGAACAGGTTTTCATAACAATAAAGCAAGGCTGGATACAAGTCCTTCAGGTGAACTGTGGGAAAGCTAGCCTGGAGTAGGAAGCCTTGCCACTCTTTGACTAATAGTCTAAGGCTCTTTCTAGTTTCTTGCTTGGTTGTCCCAAATTTTCTCTTCATTATAAAGACGTAATCAGTTAGGGGTTGTGTTTGGATGCTGGTAACAGAATACCCAAAATAAGAGTGAGCTGATCAAGTCAAGGTTTATCTTTCTCCCACTGCAAAAAGTGCAGATGCCAGTGGTTCAGTGGTGAAGGAGCTCAGAGGCCAGGTGCCTGCTGTTTCGCCAATCTCTCCTTCAGCCTTGGAAAACAGTGTGGCAGCTCTACTTTTATGTCTGATGTCGGAACAGCAAGAAGGGGAAGGACACACAATGCATGAGCATGTGTGTACCAGAGAAGGCTCCCCCTACTTTTAAATAGCTTTTCCAGGAACCCACACAATGTCTACTTAAGCTAATTGGTCAGAATTGTGTTATGTGGCCAAGTAGTTGAGTAGACAAGACTCCCTTGCTGCCATAACAAAATCAAGATTTGTGACACAGGAAGGAAGACAGGAGCATGGATGGTGGTTAAGGGAATATCAAACTGTCAATATTACCTTTTAATATCCTGTTTGATGGCACACTCAGGAAAGGTGACATTCCCCCAATACCTTCCCTTTCCATTTTTCTAGATGCACCATCTTTGTGTGTACACAAAATGACCCTTTAAAAACCCCCATTTCTGGAGATTGGAATGATTTATTTGTTGCCTCGATCATGCCCCCTGATGCCATATCCCAGCTAGCCAAATAACTATGAAAGATTAAAGAGTTCTCAGTCCTTTGGACTACAAGGACGATTTGTAAAACTGCCACAGATCTTTTCAAATGGCTCAACCGATGGTGTGTGTTTACTGACGCTTTCCCAGGCTTAATGTTATAAGCTTTGTGTTGAAGCAGTATTCATTTCCCAACTCCTGTTTTCAGTCAGTTTTATTTTGACATTAATTGAAGCCAGTAACAGACAAGCTGCATTTTATGTCCCTGGTTAGACTTCTAAATGCATGCAGTATAATACTCAAGCATAATGTGCCCAAATGAATGGCTGCAGATCATTCCTAACCTATGTTTTTTTTCTGAGCCTAAGCAGACTCCAAAGGCATGTAAACCTGCAATAGAAATCAGTCCAGGGTCAGTGTGTTCCAGTTTTTATAATTATGACTGCTGATAACACTTTGCCTTCATCCTTCTGTTGGCAATGTATCTTTGGAAACTACATGCTGTTAATAAAAGAACTTAAGAAAAATCAATGCTAGCTTTCTTCAAGATGAGGAAAAGAAGAAAACTTGTTGCTGTTGCTTTTTCTGCTATTTTCCTACCATATTTTGTTTCCCAAGTGTCTTTGTAGATTTGCCCATTCATTTCCATGTCATGCTCTGTCACCTTGCCTGCCATGCCATCAATGCTCGTCAGTTACCTGATATTGAGCTAATAGCTCACCTTTCCCCATGCACTCACCCCCATCCACCTAAGCACCTGCGTACACACTGATGTGCTCACCTGCTGAGTCAGCCACAGTGTTGGCTCACCTCTGTCTTGTAACCTCTGACCTGGCTCAAATGACAAAGCCACCCTCCTTCCTGGCAACTGCCCCAAAACATCCTTGGCAACACCTTGATGTTGCATTCCAAATCTTAAGAGACCAAGGTCCTGCGAGGGTCTGTTCTCTCAGCTCTTCTCTGTGCTGTTCCACCCCTGAAGTCTTTTCCTTCCTTGTGTAGTTCTTTCATCTAGAATAAAGTTGCAAATGTAACGTATTTTATTTTCTTACTTTCCTTTAGCGTCGAGAAGTGGCGAAAACTGTTTTCTGCTTGGTTGTAATTTTCGCTCTTTGCTGGTTCCCTCTTCATTTAAGCCGTATTTTGAAGAAAACTGTGTATGATGAGATGGACAAGAACCGATGTGAATTACTTAGGTACGATTCCATGTACCCATTCCACATACCCATTTAGAAATTGGAGTTTCTCTGCTTTGCACATTTATACAATTTTTACATCCTCTTTACATTCTGATTAGCCCTAAAAAACTAAAACTGCAAAATGAATTATTATTTTTTTAGCTGACATAGCCCATAACTGATCCCAAAATTTGTGCAAGCCATGTCTGTAATCTTGCCACACCCCTCCTGAGGCTGTGCATAAGGGTTTGAGCCAACCAAGGGGATAATCTATCTGCAAATGTCCTGCAGATCTGAAACTGCCACTTAAACTAAGCACTTTTAAAAAACTCTAATTGCCCAGAGGACATGCTTCGAGGCAAGAAAAAATGCTTATCCTAGGATAAATTCTACTTAGCAGATTTTGAAATAATATGTTCTAATTATTCTACACTATTTTCTTTTGCTCTAGCTTCTTGCTGCTCATGGATTACATCGGTATTAACTTGGCAACCATGAACTCATGTATAAACCCAATAGCTCTATATTTTGTGAGCAAGAAATTTAAAAATTGTTTCCAGGTAAGACTGTTTTGCAAGAACTTCTTAAAGACAACCGAATGAGTGTATTAAGAAACTAACAGACACAGCCAATTCCAATTTTCGTACTACTTTGATCAGCTACACTCCTTTTCAGTAGGGAAGTGAAAAATCACTTTTATTACCTAGAAAGAGGGTCAGATTGTGGGCATAACAGAAAAGCACTATCTATTCTGACAAAAACATAATCAGAAGTTAAAACTAAAAGGACTAACATAATTACATGTCAGTTTAGTACCATCTGTTAAAAAGAAATGCTCAAACCAGGCACAGGGCACACACCTGTAATCCCAGCAACTCTGGAGGCTGAAGCAAGAGGATTGCAAGTTCAAAGCCAGCCTCAGAAAATTAGTGAGGCTCTAAGCAACTTAGCGAGACTCAAAATAAAAAATAAAAAGGGCTGGGAATGTGGCCCTGTTTTTAAGCACCCCTGGGTTCAATTCTCAGTACCAAAAAAAGAAAAAGAAAGATGAGGAGGAAGAGGAGGAGGAGGAGAAATAAATGCTCAAATATGAACACATAGAATATACAAAATCAGTTCATTTTTTTTACTTTAGACTTTAATCAAACTCTTGACAAAATATAAACTCTGCTATTAAGAAAGCTTTCACTAAATGCTATTTAACAGTGAATATAGTCATGACTTTTTCAAGTACAGTAAATGTTTATTGCTCTGGAAACCTGTACTACTATAACTTCATTTAAAATCAGTTTCCTTCTGTTTTTAAAACTTCCTTCTAGCTAAGCCAGAAGCTCCAAGCATGTTTTATTGATGTGTCACTTTCAGATTCTAAAATGATTTTAGTACAGTTCTAGTCCTCATGGGATTTTCTTATCTTTGACCAGGATTTTTAATTTTAGCTACTGGTGCATATTAGGCAGAGTAGCATGAAGTTCAAGGTACAATTAATTATCTAATCAGAGTTCAGTTGGTGCCCCTACTGCTTCCTCAATTTTCCTGTCTGTAAAGTTGGATGATCACAGTATCCATCTCATAAGTAAGGTTTAATGAGTTAATATATGTAAACCTCTTAAAACAAAAATGCTCAGTATGAGTTGACTATTAGAGTTGAGAGAGGAAGCATAGAAACTTCCCCCATAGAACTTGTAATCTAAAAGGAGACAGACATATTAACCACAGAATCATACAAATGGGTGAAACTTGGTATGGAAGTTGTAGCTGCCATATTTTTTTTGAGGTCCCCTTGAAAATGCTTAGAAGATACAAAATGCTCTGCCTAAAATGGATTAACTAACTCACAGGTCATAACTAATACATTTTATAAGCTGAAGTTTATATCACTTGCTAATTAATTTACATATTAATTAGAGGGGAAGAGAAAATCAAGATACAAATTTTCAGAAATTCAACACACTTTTTTAATGGATCTTCCTAAAAAGGCAGCATACCTAAGGGAAAGATTTCAATATAGAGTCCTGAGTTATAATTCAAGTTCTTCTTATTATTATCCTCTCTGGCCTCACTATTCTTATTCATAAAAAATGGGGGAAATAACACCTACCACCTAGGGCTGTAGTGAAGATCACAAGGGGTACCCGATGTTGAGGGCCACTTGGGGTGCACCTGAAGCCCATTTCTAACCTTCCCATCCATGCCTTACTCCCTGGCCTCTGCCTGGAGATGCTCCCTTTGGCCAAAACTGCCTTCCCTTCCTCTTGCTCCTGTGAGTGGAATTGAAACAATCAGCAAGAGACCCCTTTCTCTCCCGGGAGATAGTTGAACTTCTGCCTCCAGATGACAGGCCTCATACTCCGACCACTGTCCATGCTCCCTGTCCTCCAACATGCACACACATGGACCCCACGTGTTGGTGGACCCCAAAGCCTCTGTATTAGGCTGGTAACGGGTGGGTGGGTTCGTGTTATTCACAGTCTGTTCCTTCTCCCAGTCATGCCTCTGTTGCTGCTGTCACCAGTCCAAAAGCCTGATGACCTCAGTCCCCATGAACGGAACAAGCATCCAGTGGAAGAACCATGACCAGAACAACCACAACACAGAGAGGAGCAGCCACAAGGACAGCATTAACTAACCATCTGCAAGACATTCATTGATTCTCCTTGAAATCCCTATTGGAGAAAAAATTTCACGAAGTAACTGTGTCTCCAGGAGTCTCTTCTCTGATCCTTCATCCTTCACTCAGGCCCTCCTCTGGATAAAAGTGCTCTCCCTATGTTTTCCAAAGCAGTGGAAGGTGGATTCATTTATATCCACCAAGCTCATAAATCTCACTTCTTTAATTTATCTAATGTACATATTCCATACATTATTTCGACACTAAAAAGTGATGGGAATTGGAGGAGAATGGAGACTATTAAGTGAACCTGAAGGATATTTGCTACTTTGCATGAAATTAGGGATTTTTCAAGTACATAACTAGATTTTCTATTTTTTAAGTGTTTTTTTTTCTTCCAAATAGCATGGGTTTAAGTCACCTTTTTTTAAAATGTCATTCAGTGCCAGTATTTCTTAACTATGTGGTAGCCTAGAAATGATCGAGCCTATTGACATACATTTTGTTTTAAAAAAAAAAAAAGGAAAGGAAAGAAAGAAAAGACAAGAACAATATTCAGGTGAACAATTACATTAATGTTTCTCACTGTTTTATTGTTTAAAACATGAGTTCTAAAGCTGCAACAAATACAGGCATACAAACCACAGACTGGTAACCACATATAGTAGTTTAACAGCTGCTATTCAAAGAATGTTTAAGAGCTTGTATTTTCTTTTTAAATAGTGTTTTATTACAGAAGACCTTGAACATATTTTTATGTTAATTTCAAAAATAATTCTGGGATCCAATAGTTCTGTTTTTCTCAAACCCAAATGTTCTTTTACTGTAAGTTTTTTAAAATGTTAAAATCATGTTCCAAAATTTAAATGACTCATTAAACTAAGCCTGAGACTTTCAGTGCAATGTTTAGATGTCTAAAGCATAGCTAGGAGAAAAAGATTGAATATTTTTAGAAGATTTGGAAATTTTTCACTGAGATTTTGGTAACAGTAACATACATGGGTGTGTATCTATATCTGTATCCATGTATATAGACACACATATTGCCTTATATTCTCTTAATTTCTCCTAAAATGTTAGCTGGCCATAAGACTTTTTTTGGTTATTCTTTTCTCCAGTTAGGAAAGATAATTTCCAAGTGTCCAGGCAAGTGTACCATGTCAGTGAAATATAGTTACTGCTACCATGGACTTTTGATTCTTCTTTGGGTGACCAGAAAGAACCCAAATCCCCACCTCATCCCTACTCCCTAGTGGTCACCATTTCAAAGGGCCCACAATGACTTTTTCTGGGCATTTCCCCAAATGTTTACAGACTGTGAGTACAGCAAAAAAGAAAAAAAGAAAAAAAAAAACTTTTACTATGTGTGTATATGTACATATATATATAAACAATTATAAGTTTCTTTTAGTTGATTTTTGTGATTGTCTCTATAGTGTGTGTGTGTTATGTGTGTGAGTGTGAGATATGCATGAGTGTGGTGGTACATATGGATTTAATCTAATCTAATCATCATGCCCCATGGCTGTGTCAAAGCACATACTCTGATGGAATCTAGTTCATCAGTTGCCACATAGAAGTACCTCCTGTGTTCACAAATCTTGTGACCATATTACCATTGCAAATGGAATAGGGGAGGCAGCATGAGAGGGAATGAGCCATAGGTTAAAAATATAGGGTTTTGGTTGGTTGGTTTGTCGAAGCAGTATTTGGGGTGACGTTGTTTCATGAGCTAAAGCAAGAGTCATTACACTTTAAAGTTTTAGATTGTTCTAATTCTCAACTCAATGTGGTGATGAGTTTGAAAAACATCAAACTTCATCAGATAGATTTCTGGTGACAAATTAGCTAAGCTAATTTTTGGATCATATTTTAACACCATTATAAGTAAAATATGTCAGGTTCCAATTGCTGGAATTGCAGGGCTAAGAAATACTCCTCCATTGTGTGTTAGTGGTCTAATTCCATTATCCTGCTGGTGCATAATATGCAGTGATAAAAGCCTTTAATATAAATCATAGGCTTTGTTTTGTTTAGACAATTGTCCTTTTTTTAGATGCTTTGTTTGTTACATATAAAATTCATTTTATAAATTCAGAAAGTTATAGATTTCTGAATAACTACACAGGCTTCAATGTACATTTTGTTTATTGTCTGGTAAATAACTGTGGTTTACTAGTGGAACATTTCCAATTTTTACCTTTACCACATCTTTCCAACAAGTAAACTTTGTAGAAATGAGCCAGAAGCTAGGGCCCTAAGTTGGCAGTGACCCATAAGTATAAAATAAAAGTTTACAGAAGTTTTTCAGTGTCTCTTCATTTGACATTGTTCATCATAGAGAATGTTTGATACATAATACCTGTTGCAAGCCTCTCCTTAATAATAACCAGGCAAGCTATTTTACTTTCAAACATACCTTCCTGTTTTCTCAATCAACCTACTTTGTTATACTGAACATTTAACTCTCCTATTCATTCTTTTATTCATCTTTCCAGTAAACTTTACTGAGCATCTGTTATGTGCCATGCATTTTTCTAAATCTTAGGGATATAACGGTGAACCAAACAGGCCAAGTCCCTAATCTCACGCAGCTTATATTCCAGAGGAAGGAGCTGGACAATAAAAAATTACAGTCAATAAATAATGTTATGAGGAGGATACCTGGAGGAAAACACTCACATAGCCAACTGCTTATTTGACATCTCTCATGAGATGGCAAATAGACCGTATTTCCAAATGGAGCTTTTGTTATGTTTCAACATAATATTCCTCTGTTCAGTTACATACAGTTCCATCCTTTGAATTATTCAAGACAAAAACTTCAAGTGGCACATGCTTGTAATCCCAACCACTCAAGAGGCTGAGGCAGGAGGATTGCAAGTTCAAAACCAGCCTCAGCAACTTAGTGAGGCTCTAAGCAACTCAGTGAGACCCTGTCTCTAATGAAACATAAAAAAGGGCTGGGGATGTGGCTCAGTGGTTAAGCACCCCTGGGTTCAATCCCTGGTACCAAAAAAAAAAAAAGACAAAAACTCTGAAGTCATTTCTCATCCCTTTCTCTCTCACCTTACACCCATCATCTCAAAAAATCCTGAGGTCCACAACTTCAGAATATTTCCAGGACTGTTCCACTTCTCTGTATTTCTGTCTCCTAGATCTGCACATCATCTTCTTTTGCCAGAATAAATGCAGTAGGTTCCTGTCACACCTCCTTGCTTCCAGTCTTGTCAATGGCCAAACTCCAATCTCCGATTAGCCTTTCTGTCTTCCTCTCTCCCTCTTTCCATCTCTCCCTTTCTCCCTTCTCTTCCTCTCCCCTAAGTGATTAGGTTAAACTACCCTAAATAGCATCCCACTGTGGCATGGCTAGACATTTTGGAAGTTTGAACCTAGGAGCTGCTGACCCCTGATTGAGGCATTTATAATCTAGATTTAAAAAAAAAAAAAAAAGAGAGCACATAAATCTCCAGGTCCAGTTTTCCTTGATGCATTCCCATGACTTGAGTAAGTAAACCAATACATTGACCTTTCTTCCTTTGCTAGTTAAATTTGGTTTTCTGTTACTTTCAAGAGACACATTCTAATACCATCTCACCTAAATTATCTCAATTCATCTTTTTTATTATTGTGTTTTTTGGAGGGAGCAGTTTTAAATTGATGGAGAAACTGATCCAAACTGCAGAGAGTTTCCATTGTCCTCCTTCCTCCCCTCTCCACTCATAATTCCCCCTGTTATTTTTATTTGTTTTACCCTTTTATGCAGTGCAGGAGCGAACCCAGTGCCTCACGCGTGCTAGGCCAGAGCTCTGCCACTGAGCTACAGTCCCAGCACTCTCCCCCTGTTGTTTACATCTTCTATTAGTGTGGTGTGTTTATTACAGTGGATGAATCAATATTGATGTGATACTATTACTAAAGTCCAGAGTTTACAGTCTGTTTCATCTTTGGTGCTCTGCATTCTGTGGGTTTTGACAGTGTATAATGCCATTAGGGTTTTGTTGGGGAGGGTTCCCCTGATCCAACCATTCCCTCTCCTTTCTCTTCCCCTCTTGATTGAAATTTTCACTTAACACAGACAGAGTGAATACCCACCATATTACATTTTGTTAATTGCCAGGAATGTGAAATAAGATGTACAAATAAATGCAATGAAGTGCTCACTGGTGACTCAGGAGACGTCAGCAAGGCAGATGGTAAAGGCACAGAGAAAAGAACGGCAAGAATTCTGGTGAACATCAGTGAACAAAGTGTGAGGCCTTATTATCTACAACTCTTGTTTTGTATAAATATTATATCGCTGCTAGGGGAATGGCATAATAATAAACAACATGGTATTGTGTCTACATTGTGAGGTTTATTTAAGTCAGTAAATGTTATTTTCCATTCAAAAATAAACCTACCCAGTGGCTGCGGGTGTAGCTTTATGGCCGAGCACTTGCCTAGCACGTGAGATCCTAGATTCAATTCCCAGCACCCTAAATAAGTAAATAACCAAAACTTGCCCATAAATTTAAAATTATTAGTAGAATGAAATAAGTTGGAGATTAAGTCCAGGAAATAGGCAAGAAAAGCATGTAAATTTGACTAATCTATTGCCTCTATGATTTTTACAGTATTGCTAGTTTAAACTAGTATAACTAGCATGATAACCACATATATATGGAGTGAATGCACAGCCAGTCTTCCCAAAACCCCTGTAGGCCTGTGATTGAGTCTGCTGTTCCCTTTTGTTTGTGAAATAATCTAGCACAGTGCTGTCTTTATTGATTTTGCTCCATACTTCAAACAAGCAAAGTTAAATGGGAGCACAAATCTACTACATACAGTTGGTCGTTTCTAAAACTCCAGTGGGGTCTTCATGCTGAAAACTCCCAGTGGCTTTAAAAATAATCCTCCATTTGTAAACCTTCTGTCACACTTTCCTCTAAGTAGAACGAAGACAGCCCAGTGTCTATATTTGGTCACCACTGGTGCTCTTTGACTTTTCTGTGTGTGTGTGTGTGTGTGTGTGAGTGTGTGTTTCTGAAACTGAAAAGAGAGAGGCTTCAGTTCCTGGAATCAAGAAATAATGAAGAACTGAAGATGACTGCAAAGCTCATCTCCCCAGCAAGCTTTCTGGCTTTCTCAGTTCTGATTTGGTGAAGCCAGAACTCCTAATACCTCCGGTTTCCTCAGCTTTTAGCATCAATCGTAATCAGTAGAATCTGTCAACTGCGTCTTCCTGGGAGGTAATAAATTAAGAACAGCAATGCCAACTCCAAATATAAACAGAAGAGTCATGGAATCTTCCTAGGGGAATACAGAGAATTCCACAAATTTTTCCTTTTTGCTTGTAAACCACAGTCCTCTTATCTAATTGATCTACACGGAACTGATCACTGTTTATTTGAATTTGATTCTGGGGAGGGAACTACAATGGTATATTTGGTGTTGAGTAATGACATTTGTCCCAGATGGCAGTCATAGCTTCGCTGAGTGGAGTCACATTGTCAGCCACGTCACAGGCACCTCGAGGGCACAGTCCTGACTCATTCCATTTACACATATTTTTTTTTCCAGAATTCAGCCATTTCTCCATGAACTGTAACTATTTCTCTCAAAGTATGACTATTAGGATTAACTTTGGTAAAGTTCTTAGGCTTTTATAATACTCTAAAATGGCAAAACCTACTAAATGTGAGCAGGGGAAGGGAATGTGTTCTCTTTTAGGCTTTGGAGGCAGATATGTGTACCTAATGAAAAACTGATCTTCTAGGGCCATTTTTTTTTCTCTGTTATGAAAACTAGTGGAGGTAGGTCCATGTTGAAGTATGGAATTCCGCTGACCAACTCAGGCCTAGCACAGTCAGCCTCTGGAGCTGGTGAGGGTAGAGGTGAGGGTCTTCCTACGCCTTCCTTTATTTATCTTTGAAGAAAGTGACCATATATCCTGCTACTCCTTATTTCTGTTCCATTTTGACATTTTTAGCTTGGCTAATTCCTCAGTTTTTATTTTCTTTAAAAATAATCCTCCTCACATTAAAAAAAGAATATACAAAACATATATATAATATATTTAAAGCTCTTATAGAATAATAATGAATGGATGATCCATGAATGTAAGAGGGGAAAATCCTAAATTTAGAAATATATGGTCAACCGTTTGTATGCAAAGAGGAATGGTTCCAGGATCCTCCCAAACACCAAATCCACAGGTGCTCAATCTCTTATCTAAAATGTCATAGTGCATTATCTACACACCTCCCTTTATACTTTAATCATCTCCAGATTACTTCTAATACCTAATATGATGTAATTGCTATATAAATACATAGTCACTGTGCTGTATTATTTAGGAATAATAAGAAAAAAGTCTATAGATGTTCAGCATAAATATAATTTTTTTCCAAATATTTTCAATCCATGGTTAGTTGAATCTGAGGAACGTGTGGATGTAGAGGGCCTACCAGATGACAGATTGATGGATGGATAGATAGATACTCTTATGTTTAACTGACTAGTCCTTTGCTACTATAAATAAGACTATACCGTACCTCTCTGTATAAGTTCCTATGGGAACATTTGTGATTTCTCTAGGACATCTAAAGAGGAGTAGGACAGCTGTTGGATCACAGGGTTTGTACATAATTAATATTGCTAGGTACTGGGAGGCTGTCTCCAGAATAGCCACCTAGTCCTGGCTTGGTCCATTATTAAAGATTTCAGTGGCACTGGGTGCTTTGCAATCCCTTCACCTTACCCTGCAACTGTCTCCCTGGAGGTACACAGAGTGACTCCTTGTACCAGCTCTCTTCTCTCACCTGCAGCTGCACCTACTTGCACCTATAGATTTCAGTGCCTGCCCCTGGACACTGGAGCCCCTAGCCTGTTTGGAGGAGTGCCCGGGAATTTTGCATCCTCCTCCACTCCCACTGCAACCTGTAGTAGATGACTTGATGGGGTGGGAGTGCAGGTGCCCAGCTGTTTTGCCTTGAGGAGGGTAAGCTCCAAGCCCCCAGGAGATCAGGCTGAGTCTGGCACATGGCCTGAGATCTCACCTTGGTTTCTTCTCTTTTCCCAGCCTGCTTCTTCTACTCCCTTACTGGTTCCTTCTGGGAACTGTGCCTTAACAAATCACTCACTCTCCAATCCTTGGCTCAAGGTAAGCTTCTGGAAGACAGTGGCCAAGGATAGATAGCACACAACTCTGTATTTCACTACTGAACATAAATGACTAATTCCTTACACTGATCATGTTAGATTCGTTAGCTTACTAAATTGAGGTTCATATATGAAACCACTCTTTTAATTTCTTTATCTGGGACAACATAAAATGGGGTCTCTCTCCTAACTGGCAATCCAAACTTCCTCACCCTCAGCTTCAGTCCCAGCTGCTGTCCCATAATCATGTTGACCCCTCCTGAACTTCATTTCAGACTCTGGAATATGGTTTTGGAGCTTTTTAGTGTATCCAAACATTCCTCAATCAGGAATCAACTACAATCACCCATAAGAGAACATACCCCCGCCTGAGTAACTGCCAAAGGAAGGTCTGGGTCATTTATGAAGCTGGAAACCAATAAAAGAAGTAACAAGGTCAGCTGGAGGGCAGAGGGTGGGGGAGTGCAGGCAGCAAGCCCAGGCCACGCCCCTGGGGAGTTTGACAGCAGAGCACCTGGGAAGTTCCTTGGCAGCCTGAGGAAAGAGCAGGGCTCAAAGGAAAGATTTTCTTCAAGAGAAAAATAACTTCATCTTTTCTAAAAAAAGGGGAATTGGTGCCAGTGAAAGAAAAAGACCACGTGTGCACGAAACAAAGAAAATGGATGGCTCAAGGTCCCAAAATAAGTAGGAGGAAAGGAATGGCAGTCTTGGCAAGAGTCTTCTTTGGTCACTATCTGCAGGGCCTGTTTCTTCAAGGCAGTGATATCCTCTGAATCCCATATCTTCTGTTTGTATTTTAGGTTTAAGGACAAGAACACAGCCTGTTTGTCCTACAGGTAGAAGAGTGGCATTTAAAACTAGCACTTGGCAAGGGCTTCCTGGAAAGATCGAGAATACTTGTGTGTTCACTTCACCTTGGCCAGCTCCTGGCTGGGGGACTCAGGGGAGACCAACCTACAGCTGCATTCTGAAGGGATCTCCTTCACTCACAGGTTGTCTCTGGTACCAGTGGGAACATATCTGTGCACCTTCTTCTATAGGGAATATATGGTGCAGTACTAATCAGATAGTGTGTGTGTGTGTGTGTGTGTGTGTGTGTGTGTGTGATTTTTATGACAGTGATATTCAACTTTCCTCAATGTAACAGCTGGTTATACAAAAATATCCCAGATAAATCAAAATTGTTTCAATACATGTGTGCGTTTTCTTATAGAACCAACCAGGGAAAATGGTTGGTTCTAAAAGAAAACACAAACATGTATTGAAAGTAAATTTCCAATAAGCTGAAAATACACACCATCTTCGTGACTATGCTTAAAGCCTTTATTTTACAGACATCTCCCAATCTCACAGCAGTTACACATTACAGACCCTTTCTCCATGTCGCAAATCCATCAGAGAGGGTGGCTGGGCGAGGGGAAGCCCTGATGCAGTCTGATGTGCTTATCTCACCTTCCTATGTATGTCCATGGAGAATCTATAAAACAGAAGAGCATTTTCTAACTACCCTCTCCAAGTGCTAGATTTACAAATATTCTTGGGCTCAATATTAAGTAGGGAGAAAGGATGCTCAAAGTAACTATTTCTCTACATTGTAGCTCTATTTCTCATATTTTGTATCATTTGCAGATACCCAACAATTGCATTGAACATTACAAAATCCCTTGGGCTTGGCTAGGTGGCACAGACACCCACTGTTGCAATCAACGTGGCATCCCATGATCTTTTTCAACAAAGCCACAGAAGGGTCATGGGAACTTACTGGTCTATTGAACCATGAACTGGTTGAGGCAAAATGATGGCGTAACTTCTGACCAAGCTTGGGATCACTCATCACTCCACCAGGTTGTCTTCATACTCCAGGGAATATTCTGTGGTTATGCTTACGTCCTCTCATCCAGGAACTGCGCCCCATGATATGCAATTTTACAAACTCTAACCTCTGTTGATGACACAGTAT
Source organism: Urocitellus parryii (assembly GCF_045843805.1). Lineage (NCBI taxonomy): Eukaryota > Metazoa > Chordata > Mammalia > Rodentia > Sciuridae > Urocitellus > Urocitellus parryii. The sequence goes on from NC_135540.1 coordinate 22,050,749, forward strand.
ACAACAAACAAGACGTTGTCATTCGGATTTCAGCTCAAATGTCTCCTTCTCAGAGGGACCTTATCCGACCCTACAATCTAAATTAGTCATTCTGTCTTTCTATCGTATTGCTCTGTTTTAGCTCTCTGCCTAGCACATATTGCTAAAGGATGTTCTTCTTCCTCACTCCATATTTGGTTTGTCTATTATTCATCTCTTCACTAGACAAAAGACTTGGTCTAGTTTGTTTAATATACTACCTACAGTGTTTAGAAATTCCATAAAGCTACCTTTAATTCAGACTGAATATCCTTTTTCCAAAATGCTTGGGACAATAAGTGTTTTGAATTTGAACATTTTTTCAGGTTTGGGGATATTTGCCTAGACTTTACCAGTTAAGTTTCTCTAATCCAAAGATCTGAAATCCTAAATGCTTCAAAAACCTGAAACTTTTTGGTGATCAAAAGTTTCAAATTTTGGAGTATTTAATCTTTCCAATTTCAGATTAAATATTCAGCCTGTATAGGATAATCCGAGGGGATCTCTCTGGGAGGGGATTTTTTTAGTGACACCTATATAATGACAATTAAGTGACAGTATGGCATTTCAATTATGATACTGGCCTTCCTGTTAATATGATACTGTTCTTGTGAACAAATAGCTTTATGGAAAAGTGACCAGGAACAGTATGAACCTGGCCCAAAATTTCAACAACACAAAATCAGAACTAGACCTATGGGTGGGTTTGAAAAAATTAGTGTGAGAAATCATTCTAAATGACTCCCCAAACATTTTTCTTTTCAGTGATCTAGATTTTTTTAAAATCCCTGAGACAGCTTCTACTTTTAGGACTTAATCACCAGAGAAGAGGGGATGACAGGTACCACCTAGAACAACACAGTCCTCAGTGGAGCACATGATGAGACTGGCGACCCTGGAAAGAGTACATGCTCTTCTCCTGGGGGAAGGGGGCTCAGGAGGGGACACATGCACATATCACCTGGGGTCTCAGGGTTTAGTGTCCCCACTACATCCCTAACATTTAGCCAAGTGAGGGGCTGAGTATGGAGACAGAATCAGGCAAAGAAGATAAACAGCACTGAGCCTCGGGGTTGGCAAGTTGTGCCTCATTTAGAAAAAGGCCCTTTATCACTACAGTTTTTATCGGGGACCCAGGAGCAGCCCACCACACCTAGAGCCTGCCAGCCGAAACCAACATGGGTGTATGAGCTGAGGGAAAAGAAGCATGAAGAGGGCTGGGGATGTGGCTCAGTGGTAGAGTGTCTGCCAGGCCCTGGGTTTGATCCCCAGCACCACACACACACACACACACACACACACACAATGAAGTGTTGGAAAGGATGGTAAGAGCTATCTTCAAGCTTCTACACTTTCCCATCTTTACAGAAGTGATATATGCATTAATTAGGTTTTCATCATTGTGACCAAAACACCTGGCCAGAACAAGTTTAAGGAGGAAAAGCTTATTTTGGCTCATGGTTTCAGATGTCTCAGTTCATGGTCTGCTAACTCCATTGCTCTGTGCCTATGGTGAAACAGAACATCATGGTGGGCATGGTGGAGGAAAGCTGCTCACCTCATGATAGCCAGGGCACAGAGGGAAAGAAGGAAGATTCAGGAACAAAATCTATAATCCCCAAGCTATGCCCACTCAATGGCCCACCTGCTTACAGTTACTACCAAGATATCCATTCAAATTGCTTCAAATGGATTAATCCAATGATTTAGGTTATGCCCTTATAATCTTTTCATTTCACATCCTGCATTAACATAGGAGCTTTGAGGGGACACCTCACATGCAAACCACAGTAGAGAAGGTCATGAAAGCTAGCCAAGCCAAGAGTCAATAAATAAGCTTACTTCGGTTCACTGGAGAGACAGATGACATTGAAGCCCATAAGTTAAACAGAAGGCCAGAAGGCCAACAGAGGACAAAACGGAACATTTCAGCAATGAATACATAAAGGAGTAAAGTCAAATTGGGTGAGTGTGTATCTCAACTGGTGATCAGTAGAAAAACAGATTACTATGACTCGGGCAAGAAGCCTTTTCCCCAGACCTTTGAAGATAAGTTCCGCTTTGCTCCCATTTTAGGCATAGGGAAAAAGAGACTCTTCAGAAGAGAAACTGTTCTGATGGGGAGATTGGGTTTTAAATTTCTTTAGTAGTGTGTGTGTGTGTGTGTGTGTGTGTGTGTGTGTGTGTGTGCAGGTAACAGTTTAAAAGTAAACTGTTAAACTTAGATAGGTTAATTCACCTTCTAATCATTCACTATAAGAAGTAAATATCTACTATCATCAAGAATTTAGGTAGCTCCAGAAGAGATAAGACCAATTATAGAAATGCAGACACCAAACTTGTCTCATTCACTTTGGATGAATCTGACGTTGGCCTTACTTTGTAAATACAGAACAAGTGTCCACTTCTGATGTTCCAATTTGAGATGCTCGAGCATGCTCAGTGCCACTTGCAAAGCTCCTCATTAGGATTCCTTGGACTTAGTTGTCCTGGAAACAGAGGGAGGTACAAATCAGAGAGTAGATTTTCTATTTGCTATAAAGGAGAGAAAATGTAACTAGGTATTGTTCCCATATCTACACTGGCTGTATGATTTACTGTCAGGACACTTGAGGCTAACACTGAAATTCCCAGTGCACACGAGAATTGTTAAGGGATGACATGGAATTTCAGCAGTTACCCCTCTCCCCTAGCCCTGGGTTCATCTTCACACATACACACACACACACACACACACACACACACACACACACACACACTTTTTCTTCCTTCCTCTGCATCTCCCTGTTTAGCCAATGCACTCCTTTCTTCTATTACCATTACAGGAAAGTGCTATTTTCTCTGTTTCTAACACGGCAGTTGCTAATGGCTACTAAGTAGACCTGCCACCATCCATTAAACCTGGAACCCGGAGCATCAAATTCCTTTTCTGCAAGGACAGAAAGAGCTTTCCCCAAAACCACTATTTCCACATCTCAAAGGGAAGAGAGAACTTTGCTGGAGACGATCGCTCAGTGGGACAAATGACTTCTTCTAAAGAAAAGAAAAAACAGTCCAAGAGGAATCTGAGGAATCAAAAGATATTGAGGTGGTTAATGGAAAAAGAGAAAACATGGGATTCTGGGAAACAGGGTCTCCAACAGAGGAAAGAGGTCAAGTGACTTCCCTGAAAAATGGCAAAGAGAAATCACTCAATGACAACCTTTTCACTTCCTCCAGATCAGGCCTGGCCCAGCTGGGGACGCAGTGGGGCAGAGAGAATGCTCCTGCCCTTTCACTTCTCTTCCCTTGTCCCTTGTCACTGTTGGCTCAACCAGTGGCAGGGAGAGGTAGGGAAAGGAGTTGTTAGAGGAAAATAGAGCAAAGGAATTCTTACTAGATCATGTTAGTGATTCTCCTTTGGCCACAACTAGTTGTCCATGCCAAATGTTGAGGCAGGTGCTCCCTTGGGGGCATTTAAAAGAGCCACATGAAAACTGCAGAATCTCCACACTGCAGCCTTTCCTGAGTGAGCAATACACGGGATCCATCTTTCAGCTGACATCTTGCCACCCCTACCTGGCTCTGTTCTCTGGTAGTATCTCCTTTCTGAGGAGGCCTCATTATTCTCTCAAACAGAGATAGGAGCCTGGTCACCCGCATGGCATCAATTTGGCCCATGGTAGCCCTTAGTTCTTCTAAATGATAGAAACCCAGTTTGCCCTCACTGTTGCCCTCAAATGCCAGGGGAAACATTTAAGCCTCCTCTTGTCTTCAAAATTACCAAGATATGAGAAAGGCATCAGACTCTGGAGTCACATATACTCCCAAACTTCAGGAAACACGTGGAAGCTCTTCCCAAAACTCTCTCACCAAACTCGACTGCAGTGCCAGAAAGCTATGATTCCCCAACTCAGAGGGAATGAGTCAGAATAACTCCAGGCTTGAAGATGGCAGGGGAAATTCCCATGGAAGCAGTCATCACAGTCACTTTTACTCCCACGAATACCTTTCTTTTAGGCAGACTGCTGGAGGCCATGGTAGCTCTAACAGGATGGCTGCCTTGAACCAAATCCTTAGCAGATGATGATGTCTCTAACACCTCTCTTCAGAATGTGGAGACACTTAACCAGAAATCTCTGCCTGGAGAGTTTAGCGAAAACTCTGAACCAATAGAAAAATTATCTTTCTACAACCTATTAGAAGAGACATGAGTTACTCACTTTGGAAGAAGCCACAAAGACCATACGACTCAAAGAGTAAAACTGAAGCCACCGAACAAATGCCAGTCAAAAAGATCCAGCTGCGTAGTTGCAGTACTAGGTTTTTGACTCTGAGGCACTGGATTAAACTGGGTTGTGGAGGAATGTAAAGAGAGACCAAAAGAAAGGCTAGGAAGAGGACTGGGGTTTTAGCTCAGTGGTAGAGCACTTGCCTAACATGCACAAGGCCCCAGGTTCAATCTCTAGTACTGAAAAACAAAAAAGAAAACTAAGGTAAAGACTAAACATACTTCAGAGAAAGTAGAGAGTAGAGGAAGACTTTTCGATCTGGATAAAAAGAACTAAGCAAACTCTGAGTCAACCAAAGCTGTCATTTGAGTTACCACTCCAGAGCATTCACTGTCCATCCTCACTGAGCATCTGATTTGCAATAATGCTCATCCATCAATGGCAATTTGAGTATCTGGGGGGATGACAGTAATACAACAGAAAAGCCTCACCCTCCAACCAAGATGGGACCAGGAAGAACTCTCTAGAAATTTCTCTGCAAACCAAAAGAGTAGTGGACTTTGCTTCATTTCATATTTGGACTATGTACAGCACAAAACGTTTTATCTTCTGGTTGTCTTTCTGTTATGATCTTGACAACTGGAGAGTTTTTGTGATGTCTGGGTGCTTCCACACACAACTTTTTTCCAGAGCCTCTGTCCTGTTCTATTAGAAATTGTTGTTTCTTAAGCCTTTATACCGTTGTCTTCCCACAATTGCTTTTCACTGAACTTTTGCCTTTTACTGTTTTGGGACTCTGTACCTTCCCCTTAAAATTCTTTGTTTTGGGGTCCCCCCTAACTGAATATCCTTGTGTAATTTTTTCAGATGGAAGAAAATGACTTTATTCTAAAAGTATTGAGAAATATTTTTATTTCTCATCACATCCCAAATTGATCATTTGGCTAGGTGACAAATTCTCTGTAGAAAATCACTTTTCTTGCAAAGTTTGAAAGTAATGCCTGTTTCATGAGTACAAAAGCTGTTGAAGAGACATCAAATAATATCGACTTCTTATTCATTTGAGATAATCTGTTCTTTTATTCTCTCCTGACACATTTGTAACTTTGCTTCTTGTCTGTGGAATTTGAAGCTTTGTGAGGATATTTTCTCTCTTTTTTTTTTTTTTTTGATCCCGAGGATTGAACACAGGGGTGCTTAACCACTTAATTACATCCTCACCCCATTTTTATTTACTTTTTTTTATTTTCAGACAGGGTCTCCCTATGTTGCTTAGGGCCTCACTAAGTTGCTGAGACTAGCCTCAAACTTGCTATCCTCCTGGCTCAGCCTCCTGAGATTCTGAGATTACAGGTATGCGTGTCCATGCCTGGCTCATGGGGATATTTTCATCTGTTCATTTATTCATTCATTCTTCAACCAATTTGTGCTGAACAAGTGATACAGCACTACAAATGGTTGAGCTGTGAAAAAAAATATTAAATTGGTCTCTTCTGTTTTGTTTGTCACTTTATCTTCTTGGACCTCTTGAGCCCTTCCCATCTGAAGTCTGGAGTGTGGTTGAATTCAGGGAAATGCATTAGTTATTATTTATTATGTATTTGCATTTTTATTTTACTGAAGGCAGCAAGGTGTAAGAGTTAAAGGTAAAGGTCTTTCCAATTTTCCTGGGGCTGAGGGTGTGCCTCAGTGGCAGACACTTGCCTGGCCTACATGAGGCCCTGGGTTCAATCCCCAGAAAAAAAGAAAGAAAATTCCATCTCCTTTTCTTTCATTTCTAAATTCTGAAAGATTATCTCATTTTTTTCTTTTAGGTTATCAATTGGATCTTCTTCCCCAACAACTTTATAATTCAGCGAGTCCACACTTTTTTCTCTAATTTTTTTACCCTTGATATATTTTTTTAAAAGTCTACATATTCCTTTTTGAACTCTGCTTTCTCCTTTTACATAGCTTCCTGGTTTTGTTTGATGAATGCAATATTTCCTTAGGTCTCTCTGAAGATAATACTTAGAATTTAGAATTTTTTAAATTCTCATCTTGTTTCTGAATTGTTTCCTCCAGGGTCAACTATTGTCTCCCCTTGGGTCTCCTATTTCACCTAGTGTTTTCCTCCTTTGCCTACAACTGTATTCTACTCACACTTGCACTGACCAATGAGGTGAACTGAGCCAGGTGAACTGAGACGGCTTTTCTCTCTAGCTGTGTAGGTCCATTTAATTTGAAACAGCAGAAAAATGGGTAGAATTGTGTTTATAGGCAGCTAATATGGCTCAGGAGCCAAGAGTAGCACTAACATGACTGGATAGATAGTTTGTAGGCCTTGGTATAAAGGGAAATGCAGGATCCATTTTTCAAAAATTATTAAGAATTTCAAGAGCATTAAACCAAGCAAGGAAACCTTCTTACCTCTGGGTCCTGCACAACCAGACAGGTTCATGTTCATAAAGATAGTTCTACCTCCTGGTCAGATAATTCTCCAGATTTTTTAATGTAAGTTTTATTTTGCTTTTAATTAGCACATAAAAGTTGTAGGTATTTATGGAATACTGTAATGATGTATTGATACATGTGTCCAGTGTGTGATCATCCAGTCACAGTATTTAGCATATCCATCACCTCAAACATTTATCATTTCATTGTGGTGGGGACATTCTGAGTTCATCTTCTAGTTATTTTGAAGTATACACTACAATATTGTTCAATATAGTCATCCTGCCATAATATAGAACACCACAACTTATTCCTCTTAGCTAACTAGTATTTTGTACCCATTGACCAAATTTTTTCTACTGTTTCACTCCCTCTACCCTCGCCTCTGATAACCACTATTCTATTCTGTACTTCTATAAGTTCAGCTTTTTTACATTTCACAAATGAGTATTTCTTTCTAAGCCTGGCTTATTTCATTAACATAAAAGTCCTCTAGGTTCATCTATTTGCTATAAATGATAGAATTTCATTGCTTTTTTCACGTGGAATAGTATTCCATTGTGTATACATAACACATTTCCCTTATCCATTCATTTTTTGATGGATATTTGGGTTGATTTCGTATCTCGGCTACAGTGGATAGTACTACAATAAACATGGGACTGCAGATATTTTGTCAACAAACTGATTCATATTCCTTTGGATAAATAGCCAGTAGTGGGATTGATTGCTGGTTCATATGGTAGTTTTTTTTTTTTTTAAGCAACCTGCATACTGTTTTCCATAATGGCTGTACCAATTTACATTCCCACTAACAGTGTTTTAAAAATTCTCATTTCACCATATCCATGCCATAATTTGGTTTTGTTTTGTTTTCTTGTCTTTTTGATAGTAGTCATTCAACTTGGGGAAAGGGAATACTTTATTATGGTTTTAATTTGCATTTGACCATTTTTTCACATACCTTTTGGTCATTTATATGTCTCTTTTTGAGAAATATCTATTTGGGTTATTTGCCCAGTTTTTAATTGGACTAACTTTTTTGCTATGGAGATTTTTTTTTTTGCATTCCTTATATCTTCTGGATATTAACCTTTTCAGATGCAGAGTTTGAGATAAGTTCTCCTGTTCTGTAGGTTGTCTCTTCTCTCTGTTGTGACCTTCATTTTCCCTCCAAGTTCTATACCAATAAATACTCTTAAACTCCTCACCATCATCATTTTTATGTTTTCCTAATATTCTGCTTTTTTCCACCAATATAACATCTTCTGTTTTCTCTCATGCAGGAATTTTCCAGGTCTTCTGTTCTGCTGGTGGTATCTTTCTTCATTTTCCAGCAATTTATGGTTTTTATTATTTTGTAAAGTACATTTTCCATCAATTTGAGAATTAGGGAAAAAGAGAAAATAGATGTCCATTTGAATCAAAACCCTTTTTTTTTAATAATGACAAATGTTTATGTAATCAAAAATATGTGGCTGGTATACTGGCTTTTAAACTATCCAGCCCTCAGTAATTTGCTAACCTTACAAGTAGTGGTTAAATCTTAAGTTTAGAAACATTATTAAAATAAAACTGATGGTGTACTTGTGTGCTTTCTCTTACATTTTTTCACATAATTTCCTATATGATATTAGGAAATTAGTTATTTTTAAAATAACTCTTTGATATCAATTAAGTTGTCAAGTTTTTAAGTTGGTAGAGTTTCTCATTATTAAAAGGAGCATTGTTTTACCAGTAAAGCCAACTATTTTTAAGGTCCATTTTTCTTTATCCAAAGGATGTGGTTTCTATACAGAGAGATAAAGGAACAGTTTAAATATGAAGAGAAAAAAAGAGAACATTCTGAGCTTAATTTATTTATTTATTATTATTATTATTTTGCTTTTACATGCACATCTCACAAACTCCACTCTTGCAAAAAGACTAAAGGTTTAACCAATTTTTTTTATCTATAAAGCCCTTAAGTAAGACAAGATTTCCATGTGCCTCTCTAAAACCTACTGCAATTTTGAGATAATTTGTCTGGAAGTGTTCAGAGACCTAGGACTTTCTTGTACATTAACATTTTTTGAGAATTTTTTTGAAAGACATCTGCATTTAACTGTTTCTGGCTAGCCTCCAAGTTAAAGAGTGGTAGACTTTACTAGTGTGATGGCATGAGAAACATCATCTCATGTCAATTCTACTTTATTATTTTTAAAATAAACCACTGACATCACAAACTTTCCTCTTCCAACCTCCATAAATGCACATTAACAAAGAAAGTGAAGCATAACAATATTATATTTTTTCTAAAAATAGTGCAAATTGGTACACTGTTTTCAGTGGACAGTTTTGGCAAGAGCCTTAAACACAATCCAACATTTCCAATTCTAGAATCTACACAAAAAGGAATCTAAAAACAAAGTTATATGCCAAATATGTTAGTTTTTGTCTTAAGAGCAAAAAGCAATGTACCCTAAAAAGTGTCTGAGCAAGGATTCTCTCTAAAATAGAGAGAGGTAACTTATTTGAAAGAAAACTCTGGGAAACAGAATGAAAAAGATGGAAGATTAAGAGAAAGAAGAAAGAGAAAGCAGAAGGAGGTCCATTTGGAGCTGGTTATATCTGGCAACTGGGGTCTGATGCTGCTAAAGAACTGGTGTTGTGCATCTCAGAATTGGAAGACAGTGCCTCAAGACCACAGAACTTTATGTCCAAGCTCTCATCTTAACTGAGCCTTTAATAAGCCCTTCCAACACTGTACTGGATGATTATTTCCAAGAAATGTGATATACTGTTGTAGTCATGGATTTTGTAATTATGAGCCTCTGGTCACACATCTTTTCCCATCAGAATGGGTCCCTTGGTCCAAGGCAATGTTATGGAGGATCCATGTCAGTTACAGTAAGTTGCAAGACACTAGTAATAGTAGAAACACTGTGGGTGGGGAATGTAAACCCACATTCTGCTGTGCAACAGCTTGGACTAAATACATAACTGAATCATGAGGCTGGCCTCAACTAAAGGAGAGATCACACAAAAGACCATGGAAGCACTGAAGTGCCAGACATGTGGGTGAAAGCTTCCTGAAGCTACAAGACCAGATAAGCCACTAGGTAACTGAGTGTCTGACATTATATGCATCTCAGCCTGGTTCACATTCCCAACCAATCATTTTTGTTTTGAGCCACTAAGTTTTAGAATGACTTGTCAGCAGCAAAAAAGCCTATAGCTTCTCTTTTCATGGTCCTAGAATGTTTCATCTTAGAAGTCAGCCACCAGGTAAAGAGTTCACCCTGAGACTTCCATGCTATGGGGTGCCGCAGTCTGGCTGCGGCACCCCATAGCATGGAATCACCCATTTAACACACAGGAGCCACTTGTCAAAAGAAACGAACTTTATTTTTAGAACCACACAGGCCAAACAAAACAGCTCCTCAGGAAAAACCCTCAGAGCCCAACTGCCACCACCGGCTTCCCACAAGCCTCTCCCTCAACCACCAGCCTCTCCACCTCCCACAATCCTCCTGCTCTTGAGGCCGATTGGCTGGGTCGCATGGGTGGAGCCAAAAAAGTCCCCCAATGAGCAGCTCCGTGGTCTGAAAGGGCAGGGAAACAGCCCAATGAGCATCACTGCAGAGGAGCCAATCAGCTAGATGTTGCTGGGACTGCTGTGAGCTAATCATCAGCTGGCAGTCTGAAAGTTTGCTGGCAGCTGGAAGTTTGCTGGGGCCCCTTCGGCTGTGGCTCTCAACAATGGGGAAACCCAAGCTAGCTAGTAGAGATTTGTGGAGAAGTTCCATGATTCCCTGGCTGCTGGCAGCTGGAAGTTTATTGGGGCCCCTTTGGCTGTGGCTCTCAAATTGTGCCGCAGTCTGGCTGGGCACAATTCAGGAGCCACTTGTCAAAAGAAACTAACTTTATTTTTAGAACTACAAACGCCAAGCAAAACAGCTCCTCAGGAAAAACCCTCAGAGCCCAACTGCCACCACCGGCTTCCACAAGCCTCTCACCCCCACACCAACAACCACCTCCCACAATCCTCCTGCTCTTGAGGCCGATTGGCTAGGTTGCGTGGGCGGAGCCAAAGAAGTCCCCCAATGAGCAGTTCCGTAGTCTGAAGGGCAGGGAAACAGCCCAATGAACATGACCGCAGAGGAGCCAATCAGCTAGATGTTGCTGGGGCCGCTGTGAGCCAATCATCAGCTGGCAGTCTGAAGGGCAGGGAAACAGCCCAATGAACATGACTCACTTAGAGTCCAACAATGCAGAAGAATCACCCATTTAATACACAGAATAGTGACAATTTTTTTAAAAAGAATCTTTATTATTTTAAAGACCTTATATTTTGTTATGGTTTCTTAAACAGCATATGTACCTGGAACACATAGCTATTCCATAATGAGCCTATAGCACAGCACCTATAGCGGTTCACTGACATCCACCAGGTGCATCCATCTGTACCCACTTTACTGCCGAGTGCCCCCTCTGCCATGGATGCCCCCCCAGCAGACACTCTCCCGAGCACAAAGATTTTTGTGCCCACTCCCATGAGTCCATTTACTGTTCTCTTCCCCGACTTCCTTTACTTCAGTCTTTCAATGTTGTTCCTTTCAGGTCCCTGAGCAAATCATTTGTCAATAGTCAAACTCCTCTGTCATACCAAACTAACACAGTATACAGCTGAAATCTCCACCCAGGGAGAAGACTGCACCTCCTACTGTATTTTAGGATACTTTCCATACAGTGCCATGGTACAGCTGCAGTCCATTTTCAGATATCACCAACAAATTAAGACAACCAGCCCATGAAACAGGCTGGATATTTTTCTCCTTTCTCAGTTGGTCATACATAACACCTCAAGAAGATACTGGAGTAAGCTGAAGGAGAAATATGGGTGCAAGAGAAGATAGGTGACATGGACATCAAGGCTATTTATCTTATTGTATCTCTGACCAGCTCTCAAATGTACTATTTTAATTATGAAGTATCATAACTTCACCCTCCAAATATGACTTGGGGGCTCTAACTCGTAACAAAACCCAAGGCTATTTGATAATCCCATCATCAGGCACTCAATTTCTATTGCAATGACAGTCTAGAAGCTGATTTTCAAATAGTGAGTACTTCTCTGATGCAGAGTTGTACTAATTCTAGAGGTCTTTATTGTAGAGCTCTTACTGGGGCTTTCCAGAAACTTTGCATCTCATCCTCACCCAGTATCATCACTCTAATTCCAGTGGATGTTCCTGGACTTGTGGCCTGAGCAATAAGGTAGCCTACTGACAGTCTGGGCCTGCTTTTAAGCTCTCTTCTTCTCTGACCTTCATGCAAAATATAGTCTTCCAACTTACCTAATAAAGGAGTCAAAGATGCACTCTCAGATAGAATATACACCACCTCCAAAATTGAAAATGGCCTTTTGGCTACTGTTCTCTTTTTTGTGGAAGGAATTTCAAATATAATAACCTTTTTATTACCTTAAAAGGGCTATCCCTCTATATACCAAATCACTGAGTCCTTAATACTTTATAAATATAGCAAGTCACTAAATATTGTCAGCTCTAACTCCCAAGATATGGCACCCATGGATTGTGCCAGATTACTACCTACTTCCTATGCACCAGCCCAGTTAACATGATGTCATCAACATAATGAAGACTGTGATGTTTCTGTGGAATATCAAGCTCCCTTCCTATTACACTGTGATAGAAAGCAGAAGACTTGACATTCAACATGGAATATATTTTGCTATCTTTCCTATATAAATGTTCTTTGCTTTGATCCTATTTCCAGACGGGAAAAGAAATATCTGCCAGATCAACAGCCACATCAACAGCAAGTGCCAAAAGTTGGACCTGGATCTGTAATGTGAGGCTGCAGTAAGACACTACTTTGGGGACTACCATTTGGCTAAGGTCACCTTCAGCCATCTTGATGCACCTGATTTTTTCAGGGATCATAGCGGTGAATTAAGTAAGTAAATGATGGAGGCAATCCCTTCTGCACTCTTTACATAATCAAAAATAGTGTTGATTTCTGCAGTTCCACCCAGGATGTAATATTGCTGTGACTTACTGTCTTGGCTAGATGCCAAAAGCCAAGTGCCAATGTCTCGGCTTGGCACAGAATCACGAGCCACCACACAGCTTTGTAGGTTCAAACAGCAATTCTTTATTCCCGATCTCACACCAGCCTCCACACACGTTCAGGGGCAATTCCAATATGTCCGATCCCAAATCCTACTCCACGAGGCTTTTTCCAAATCCCATTTTAATCTCACGAGAACTCAACAAGCCACAGGAACACCCTAATCCCAGCAGCAATAATCTTCAACCTCAACTTCCCTAAAACCCATATTCTTAAACCGGGAAACGCCTTAAACCCAAGGACCGGGATACTTCCTCAAACCTGCAGGATACTTCCTCAAACCTGGATCCACCCTCGATCACCTTGAGCAGGGTCATCTTACTAAAGCACACAAGCAAGGTCGCAGCAAATTTCCAAGGCAAGTCCATTTAACATGGGGTACACTGGCAAGGATTACGATGCGTCATACCTACTTGGTAATGGCCCTCAGCAGCTAGAAAACACGATTTCAGAGATGACAATGCTTGTAGTAGCATTAAAGGGACACAGCCTCTCCTTCAATTGATGGTCTCTAAACATTGAAAATTGACTAAAATACAAAGACTGGATAAGATTGCAGCTCTCCAATATCACAGTTGTCATCAGTTTTTTTCTGAGCATTTCTTAATTTTTACCCCTCTGAATGGGCAAATCAAGCAATGCTCTAGTCACTATCTCATCCACCTCAAGAAAATCATGGTCTATCTGTAGGTTTCAGTGCTCTGAATGCGACTCTGGTCTATCTTCCCAGCATGACAATCACATTCAGCATGCCTCTGATGGTTTAGCACTAACATCGGACTAGTCTGCTAATTCTTCTGCTATTCTGAATTCCATTGTCATCACTGACATTACAGAACATAGTTCCATGCAGGATAGTGCCCTATGAATCCAGCCATAGGGATGGGCCACTCAGATCTCCTTTGAGGAGAGAAACTGTTGAGGCATGTTGCTAACTGACAGACTCCGGCTGCCTGAAGTTTGCGATCTATCACAGAATTAATTCCAAAGCTTCTTCTAGTCAAATACTAAACATGACAGAGGTTTTAGAGCTGATCCATGACTATCATGTGACTCCTCTTTTGCTCTAGGGCTCTCCATTAGCCTGATTGAAACCTTCTTAGTTATTTTTATGAATTATGATGCTACTAGACCAGTCATGGAGTCCTTGTTGCACCTGACTATTGAGTAATCCAGATCCACTGGACAATCTCAGCCTAATTGTCTACTTTCTCTAAAGCCACTTCTGGGGTCCTTTTCTTAGTTCATTTCTGTTAACTGAATACCATGCACTGAGTGATTTATAAAGAATAAAATTTCACTCAGCTCGAGTTCTAAAGGCTGGAAACTTCAAGATCATGAGGCTAAACATGGTAAGTTCTTCCTTGCTGGGAGAAGTCTCTGCAGGGTCCCAAGGCAGTGCAGGGCATCACATGGTAAGACAGAACATCATAATTCAGGTCTTTCCTCCTTTCCTTCTAAAGCCATAGTCACATGGGATTAGGGCCTCATCTTTAGAGCCTCACTTAACCTAAATTACCTCCCAAAGGGGCCACCCTAAAATGCCATGGTCAGATTAAGTTCCCACCCTCTAAGATCTCACAATAGGGATTAAATTTCACCAAGAGTTTTGGTGGGAACATTTAAACCATAGCACCCCTGTCTTAGACAAGACTTGAGAGCAAGTTCAAGTAGTTCATTTGGGAAATGATCTATGATCAGAGAAATGAAACAGAGAAAAAGAAAAGAAAAAGAGTCCATAATGGATATGTTTTTAGCATGTGGGCAATCAAGGCTCAATCCTACTGTGAATTTTTTGAGAAAAATGGAGTGTGTCTGAGAATAGTTCCCCCAAAGAACAGGAAGTGGAAGTATTTTTCTTCCTTTTATAAGATACAGGTTAGTCTCATAAAAATTGACTCCTCACACTTCCAGGCTGCACACTCATATCTTCTTACTCCTAATACTTCCAATGAATCTAAGAAATGTCTAATAAGCACAATCTTTTACAGTCCCAATCCATCTTTTTATTTAGGACTCTTCACTACTAGAACCAGCTTAATGAAGGGGTAGAACAGAGAGTATACACCTAGCAGACAACTTCAGAAAGACACCATAAAGCCTCCAGGAGTAAGAATAGATCTGTCCTCCACTCTGGGATGTTAGAAACAACTTCCACTCAGTCGAAATGAGTCACCAAATCCAAGACCCCTCAAAGCAGAAACTGATAGGCATAGCCCAAGGCTTAAAATGAGAAGAGATTTTGATAGAGAGCAGAAGAGGGACAAGACCAGGTATTGGATTCATGGAGAGAGGGGAAGGATGTAATGAAGAGAACCAAGGAACCAGAAAGGAATTTTTAAAGGCTTTTATTACTTTCTTAGGGCTGTTGTAACAAAGTACTATAAGCTGAGTAGCTTAAAACTACTGAAATTTACTTATATGCTAGAGGGCCGGAATCAAAGTACAGAGCCTTTTCTAGCTTCTCATAGTTTCAGGCAATCCTTGGTGATCTTTGGCTCATAGAGACATCACTTCAACTTCTGCCTCTGTCTGTACATGTATTTCCCTAAGCATGTCTGTATTTCTGTGTCCAAATTTCCATCTTCTTATAAAAGCATTAGTTATTGGATTAGGTACCACCCAAATTTAGCAAAGCCTCACTTAAATTGATTTCCATTAAAGGTCACATTCTGAGGTTTGGGGATAGGGGGACACTTCAACCCAGTTACAAGCTCCAAGTTACAAGCTCAAATAGTATTGGAAATCCCTACACACTACTTTCTGTTTAGCTCAGAAAACAATTGCTAAGTGCAACTAACATTCAGCAAAATAAGTAGATAGGAGTAAGAGAAGAGATCAAATGAAGTGAACTTAAGAAAGACTAGAAAGGAAACTTGTTATGGCCTCCTTAAGTATTTGAATACAAAATGGAGAGGAAAGTTCTTGCAATGTCAATCTGTGGCTTCTATGGGAGAAGGTAAAGTGGGGAAAGGGAAAGGGAAGAAAGAACTTAGAGTATAACTAGTGTTTATATGTCCCTATTATGGATTCATGGATGAAAATCTGGAGTTTCCTGGGTCAAGTTTGTGGCAATTGGCTACATAGTACAGGCCAGTTTACACTGAATGGTTCAGAGATCTGCTATTTCCCAAATAAGTAGATAAACAGAAGACTTTAGTCTCCAGACTCATTAATCTGATAGCTTCTGTGAGCACTCAACATGTACACAAGGCCAAATGAAAGCATTCAATATAAATACATCAATAATAATTTATGTCTTTTGATCTCTCCAAAGAGAAATGTTGATATGCAGAAGAAAATAAATAAAATGACATTTAAAGAAAGAAAGTGCCCCATCCCACAACACATAGGACATTTTAAAAAGTGAGCCACTAAGCCACACGATGAGTTGATGAGCTTTAGAGTCTTTACCAAAGGGGGGACATACTTGTCAAAATGCCAAGGCCAATGAGTCAACGGATCAGTTTAAATTTTCTAGCCAGACTCCTAAGAAAGAACTTTAATTTGTTGTCTAAAATAGTTTAGTAGTTAAACCTATTACTTCTCATATTTTGGAACAAACTGAGCTCGACATGGAGCAAAGTGCAAGTGGGGACTGTTCTGATATCAATGTTTCTGAGCAATATTACATTTCATAAAATGCCTGAGTAAAGGATCTAGTGTTCATGAATACCATACCACCAATTCCATCTCTTCGTAAGGCTCTGCTTAAAAGAGCTCTGAATTTTCTTTGGGTCATGAACCCCTTTGGAAGTCTAGTGAATAGTATCTTTCAATGCATTTTTAAGTGCATAGGATTATAAGAATACTAATTATTTTAAAACATAGTTATTAAAATATATTTAAAAAAACAAATTTGTGATAAGGCAATATGCACGCTTTCTACTAACACAGAAGCTAAGCCTGCAGGTCAAATAACTTGCATAACTTCAAAGAGTGATAAAGTGATAAAGGTGTTTAAGTGCTGAACATGTACATTCATAAAATATTTCAATAGTTCACACATCAAATATTTTTGAGGACCCACTTTGTACTAGGCACTGTGTGAGGTACTGAGACTGGGTACCAAAGCATTCATGAGCTGCAAACTGGAACTTTCATCACAATTCTGGTGAAGAACATGAAAATGCTCAGGAACTCCTTCATATGAAAAATAAGAAAGAACAGAGAAGCCAGAGAGTCCAAAACCAAGAGGTCCACATGATGCTGTGAACCCGAAATGCAGTTTGGCAAAGATAACAGGAAAAAAAATTAACATTTATTGAAAATCTACCATGTGCCTGGCACTTAACCCTAGGCACTTTACATTCATTATCTCAGGATATCCGTAGGAAAGAGGAAGAAAATGGGTCTGTGAGGGAACACATGGTTTAATTGCCATTTTGAGGCATGACTAGACTTCATTTTTAATACTCAGGCTATGTAATATTAAAGAACACAATCAAAACTCAATGAAGACTTGGGCAGCCTCTTGTCCATTCACACTCAGTTTCCTTGTCTAGATATCCTGATGCTTTGGACCATACACACACACACACACACACACACACACACACACACACACACTGTCGCTGATGTTATTGTTATCATCAGAAACTTGGTATGTAATAAACTTCGGATATCATTAGAAATCCTGGACACCTAAATAATTCTATGACAGATGTCTGAAAGCCAGGAGGATGTCACAGTAATGTGGGGAACAATACATTCTGGGTTTTTTTCTTGGGAATTGCTTTTTTATTTCAGGAAATTGGGTCATTCCTAATAAGGGATACAGTTGCAAATTAAATTCCCCTTGATAATACAGTTCTCAGAAAGTTATGTAAAACAAAACCCCCCAAAAATCTAATAGAATATATAATTTCCTAAGTGTGATAAGGAAATCTCTTTTTCAACACAGGGGTAGTTTATCAACCTTGTTCAAGGGGTCAAAATTTCTCTTCATTCTTGGACAACAGCTCTCCATATATGGACATAAGATATCTCCTCAAATGAAAACTGGTTCTTGTTTTTTCTCAAAAGGTTTTATTCTGCCAGTGTTCTTTGAAGTAGATATCCTTAAAATATAATGGTTTGCTTTGAAAATGTTTTAATAAGCTGAGGGAAGGGGTTCTGTTTTCAAAAATAGCATTTGCTTATTGGGAGGAGGGAGTGGAGAAAGGAAATACAGAAGAAAATTAAGATGCAAACAACAATAATTATTAATACACTACATAAACTTTTAGCTTTTTAAACTTCTCAATAAATTTATTTTTTTTTAAAGAGTGAGAGAGGAGAGAGAGTGAGAGAGAGAGAATTTTTAATATTTATTTTTTAGTTCTCGGCAGACACAACATCTTTGTTGGTATGTGGTGCTGAGGATCGAACCCGGGCCGCACGCATGCCAGGCGAGCGCACTACCACTTGAGCCACATCCCCAGCCCACTTCTCAATAAATTTAATACTTTTATTTAACTTTGACTGATTTTAGCAAGCAAGGTCCCTTTTGTGGATTTATCAACACTGATTTTAAATATTTGGGGCAAAAATATGTCTTCTGGGAAAAAGAACACGTTCCAATAATCCAACAATGCACTGATGACTTAAAAACATAGGAGGTTATGGATCTTTTAAAAAACTCCAGTTAACTTACCACCTGAAACTCAAACTGAAGGGGTATTATTGAGTCAGAAAACATTAAATGTATAGGAGGATCTTGGGGTAGGAGGGGAGGTGCACATGCCCAGGTGTGTCCTGTTTCCTGGGGCCTCCAGGTACAGCCCCATCCCTCTATACCAGTAACCCACCCACATCCTCGCTGTGGACCTGGAGAAGTAGTACGAAATCTTTGCCCCATTCCTCCTTATATTTATTTTTCTTTCTCTGAGAAGCAAAATTGATATTTAAGTCTTTGAGATTTATTGGATTAAACAAAATGTGATTTCTGGGGACTACAGAACCTCAAATGTTCTCTTCAATTCACTAATGTTGGCATTTCTTTGGACCAAGTCTAAGTCTTTCACTTCACAAATAACATGAGTAAGTTCCCCAAGTCTGAATAAAGTAATACCACAGGATAAATAAGGTTTAATCAAAGTGCAATCAGTTGAGACAGGGAAGCCATGCTGGATTCTGCGTGAGGCAAGGTAACTTGGGCAAGAAGAGTCTTGGGGTAAGGAAGTTCATAAAGAGCACACAATCTTTTCCAAAATAAACTGTTTACATCCAGTGCACTGGGAACAAATAAAGGCCAAGCCAAATTATTTCTGTCATTTAGTTGCAAAAGCAAACAGTACTCCCATCTATAACCTCAAGAAACATCTGTGACTCCGTGTGTCACTGTGCCAGCCAGCATAGGGGGCTTCCCTTGCAATTTGTTCATTCATCAAAAACCTAAGATTCTAGGGCTAGAAGTGATTTTTTAAAATCATATAATCTAACCTCCTCAGTTTCTGAAGAGGAAAACAAATTTTAAAAAAAGGTAATAATTATTAAAAATCAGATCTCTAATTAGGAACTACAGTGCCAATCCCTAAAGGCAGCCTTGATCTTATATTGTTAATTTCTCTATGCTAATTTCAGCATTGAGAACTTTTCACACAAGCACTAAATGAGGTGTACATTTAATTAGCTAAAATGATAGCTAACTTACATATGTTTTTACTCAGGATGCTATTATCCAGGCTATCTTTTCTAATTAATTTTAAATGAAATATAAAATCACGAAAACTGAAAGTTGTAGATCTTTAATGAGGTACTACATAATGTTTTGAGGTATGTATGCATTGTGTAATGTTTAAATCCCCCACTGTTCTTAATGAGTTATACCATAACACTAAATAATTAATTGTGGTCATGAAATACAGAATGAATATGGTGGTTAATTTTAAGAGTCATCTTTACTGCTGGTCATATGGGGTAGCTAACAATGCTGGTAGCAAAAGTCCTACAGAGCCAGTGATAGCAGTAGTACCCTGACCAGGGGGTGCTTGCAGCATGACCCTGGGGATATTCCTTGAATATCTTCAAGGAATATCCCCAGGGTCATTTCTTGGTCTGATTTCCATTATCGATGACTGAGCCAAAGCTGGTGAGGAAGCACCTCCTTCAGCTCCAGTTATGTACTCTTGCTGGGAAAACTGTTCAAGATTTTGGTTAAAAGAAAAAAAGAGAGAGATTTGAACTGTTCTAACTGTCCTTACCCTTCCTAATTATCTCCGCCTTTAATTGTATTTTTTAACTATTTCAAAATTCTGTAATTTATAGAAAGCTGAAAATAATACAAATGACATTTGTCTATACAAATGCAAATTAGTTGTGTCAGAAAGGGTGCAACTGATTATTGCACTGTGGATAGACCCCATGTGACATGTTTGCAAATTTGTTTTAGCATTCTTTATGTTCCTATATATGGATATCCCTACTCCAAATTCTCCTTCAAACCAGTTTTAAAGCATTGATTCTCTCAATAGTTAATAATTTAAATAAAATCTATGTCAAGTCACACTTTTTGGTGAATTAATTTCAACATTCCTTATCTACCCATATGTGCAGGTTAAACTGTGAATTCTTTCAACCAGTAACAAGTTATTGGTTCCTTCAAAATTAATGAGCTAACTAAAATCTATGATGCATAGATTTATATTTATTTCAGAGGCATGACTTTGCTTTTTTAAAATATTAGCCTTCAACAATATGAACAGGAAAAGTCACACCACAGTCATGTCTTCAGTTCACAGCCCTCCTTTGCTGACCTCTCTATATGTACTTCTTGAGACAAGAGTTGGGTTTTCCTTTAAGCTCTGACCTTATCCAGTTTGTGAATTCAGATGGCCTTCCTGGGCTTCTCTCTTGTTTGAAATGAAGAGGATGGATTTGATACTCAGCTCCAACCCTTTGTGACTGATGTTCCATATGCTCATGTTCTTTTCTCCCCATGATGTCTTGTGAGTTTCTCTTTTCTTTTGCCCTATACCCCAATATAGATGGTCCCAGCTTATGATGGTTTGACTTGTAATTTCCTGACTTTATGATAATACAAAAGAAATAGGCATTAGGTAGGAACCATACCTTTCATTTTGAATTTTAAACTTTTCCTGGACAAGGCTTTCTCATGATCCTGGATAGAGGCAGCGAGCTACAAGTCCCAGCCAGCCATGTGATCCCAAAGGTAAGCAGCCTACTTACTCTACAGCATACTGTGGTGTCAGCAATTTTAGGATATAGGTATTCAACAAGTTACATGATTTATTCAACCTTTTATTATGAAACAGGCTTTGTGTTAGAGAATTTTGCCCTGCCATGGGCTGCTGAAAGTGTCCTGAGCATGTTTATGGTAGGTTAGGCTAAGCTAGATGTTCAGTAGCTTTGAATATTAGATGCATTTGTGACTTATATTTTCAACTTACCAAGGCTTTATCAGGATCTAACACCCTAATAACTAGAGGAGCATCTGTATTGATTTCTTCACTTTCCATCACAACACGCCTGATTTTCCTTCTCACACTTTCTCAGGGTTTAGTTCTTCTAATCATCTTCTTCCTGCCCAGTTCCCAACACACACACACACACACACACACACACACACACACACGCACACTCACACAAATATGAACTCTTTGTGGGAACCAAAAGACTACAACAAACTTGTAGTTATTATAGGATTACATGGAAGAAGCAAGTGATTTCCACTCAGCTTTGCCCTTAATCCCTCCAAAGAAACTACCTCAAAACAAAACAAACAAGAGCTTCACTAAAAAACAAATTAGTACAACAAACAACCCACTTTGATGTCACTGTTCAGCTGAACCAGAGGTGGATAATAGCACAAGCAATGGGCTTTCTCTTTTCCCCTCTACCCTGACTGTCAGGCTTTCCCTGCTGGGTCAGGAGGATGCGCATTCTGAAGGTCACTGTAGTTTAAGTGGATGCTATGGTTTGAATGTGCCCCCTCCAAAACACACATTAAAACTCAGTCCCCATTAAGGTGCTATTAAGAGGTGGGACTTTGGGGGAGGTGGCAAAGTCCTGAGGGCTCAATCCTGGTCAATGGATTAGTTCCTTACAGGGGCTGATGAGGGAAAGGAATACTAGCTTGGGCCACTTCTTGCTTTCTGCTCTTCTAACATGTGAGGACACAGCACCCACCCTCCTTCCATGTAAGGACACAGAAAAAAGCCCTCAGCAGACACTGAGTGCCAGCACCTTGATCTTGGACTTCCCAGACCACAGAACTCTGAGAAATAAATGTCTATTGTTTCTTAATTACCCAGACTGAGTATTCTGTTACAGCAGCACAAACAAAGTAAGACAATGGATGGCTGCTCAGGCCTGTGTGATAGGACTCAGGAGTTCCCCATTCTTTCCTTATGCTTTTCATACAACAGAGCAACAAGCTGCAAAGTCAGTTCCCCTTTGGGAATCTGCTCTTCCAAAATGTTTTTGTGTATATTTTTCTATCTGCACTGGATGACAT
Source organism: Urocitellus parryii (assembly GCF_045843805.1). Classification (NCBI taxonomy): domain Eukaryota; kingdom Metazoa; phylum Chordata; class Mammalia; order Rodentia; family Sciuridae; genus Urocitellus; species Urocitellus parryii. Next base: position 22,073,003 of record NC_135540.1, read on the forward strand.
CTTTACTATCCAAAGAAAAGATCCAATAAAAAAGGCAAATTAGATTCTCCCAAGAATTGCTTCCCACATTGCTGGCCAGTGTAATATGATTACTAAGGTTTCTTACAACTTAAAAATGACCTTGGGTGTTTGAAGGTTAAAGAAATTGGGTCAAACAAAGAAGTCAAGAGGAACTTGCAGGCCAAGGAAATGCATGGGCAAAGCATGGGCTCCTCAGTGTTCTGAGATTAGAGAGTAAATGGTCCAACACAGAAGTAGGGAAGCAGCTGTGGAGAGTGGAGGTAAGGAGAAAGGGACAGGACCAGAAGGAAAGAAGTCTGTAAAGATAAGTGAAAGCCAGACTTCAAGGGCCAAACTGCCCCTGCATTGCCAGGGAGCTCACAAAAAGAGGCTCCTGTCCAATCTGCTTCTTTGAAATTTAACAAAACATTGAGATGCGACTTCTGAAGTTTCTCCCTGGAGATACCCACTTAAATAAATAGAAGAAAAATGCTAAGAAGTCATTTGACTCTAATTGCTGAAAAGTACAATTGTGAACAATGGATGTGAGTTTGAACATTTTTAATTTGCTTTTCTCCAATAAAAAAAAAAATATATGTGGTGAAGGATTTTTCCTTCCCCTATCTCACACCCCTCCGTATCAAGAAGTTATTGAGCAATCATTCTTAGAAGTAAATGTGCATAATTGCAATAACTCCAAATCCTTTATGGTTCATTCATGACTTGGGAATTTAGTTTGAGAGCATGATCATTTCCCATCAAAGAATTTCCAATTCATATTCACTTTGATTTGCTTTGGTCTTATGGAAAGTGATGTGTTAGCCACCTTGTTTAATGGCTAGTATCTGGCTCTCTGCAGGTGCATTGCTCCCCATACCTGGTAAAGACCTTCCTTCAAGGATGATTGCCAGGCTGATAAACTCACACGTTTGCCCAAATCTAAGATTGCTTGCTCCAAAGGCTGAAAGGCACTGAACAAACAAGGCAGCAGAGCTGGGAATAGGGTTCAGTGTTAGCGTGTGCTGAGTATGCACAGGTCTCAGCTTCTATCCCAGCACTTCCCCACAGGCACACACACAATATAAGATAGCAGATTTGCCTTCAGCCTTTCCCACCTCGTGCACTTTATTCTTGTTCTGTCCCTTCCCACTGAGACACACAAGATATCTTAGTCAGCACAGGTTGCCATGACAAAATACCATAAACTAGATGCTAAGACAACAGAAATTGTGTCTTACAGCTCTGGAGGTTAGAAATCCCAAGATTAAAGTGCCAGAAGAGTCAGTATCAGGTGAGGGTTCTCTGTCCTTGGGTTGCAGATGACCACCTTCTTACTATATCTTCATATGGTCTTTTCTTTGAGCTCAAGTTGAAAAAACAAAGGAGAAGAAGAGGAAGGAGGAGGAAGAAGAAGAGGAGGAGGACGAGGAGGACGAGGAGGGGAAAAAGAAAACCTCTCTTCCTCTTCTTCCAAGACTACTAACCCCATCTTGAGGTCCCATGACTCCCTAGCTCTAATTAGACTTCCTGAAGTACCCATCTCCAAATATCATCTCATCTGCGGTTAGGGCTTCAACATATGAATTTTGAGGAAACACAAACATTCAGTCAATAACATTCTGCCCCTGGCATCCAAAATTCATATTTATCTTGCATGCAAAATATATTCATTCCATCCTAACAGCCTCAAAAGTCTTAACTCATTCCAGCTTTAACTCTAAAGCCTGAAGTTTCAACTATATCATCTGAATCAGATATGCATGAGACTTAAGGTATGAGTCATCCTAAGACAAAATTCTTCTCCAGCTGTGAGCCTATGAAACCAGCTGAATTGTATACTTCCTAACTACAATGGCGGGATAGACTTAGTAGATACATATCTGTTTCAAAAGGAGAAACAGGAAAAAAAGAAAGAGTCCCAAGGAAATCTAAAACCTAGCAAGATGAATGCTAAGTTATCTTAAGGCTCAAGAATAATAACTTTGGTCCAGGGCTCTGCCTTCTAGACCCACTGGGGTGGCAGTCCTATCTTTGGGACCCCTGAAGGGCTTGTGTACCCAGAGCTTTGGGTTCTACTGTGTGGACCCATTCCTGAGACATTGTTGAAGGTCTTTCTGGCCTCTGAAACTAGAAACGTGGCCATACCTTTTGAAACCAAGGAACCAATAGTCTGCCTCCTGGGTCTGTGGTGGGAGTAGGAGCCCTGAAAATCTCTGAATTACCACTGTAATCATATTTCCTTTTATTTGAAGAATAGCACATTGAGCCAAACAGCTCTTGTAGAATCTGACAATTCCAGTAGCCTTCCTTCATTTCATCCCATCAGCCCCTTCAGTGCAAACTAGCAGTGTCTCTGCACATATAATCCCCTAAACTCTTCATCAAGTGATAATCCATCCATACAGTTGGTGTTCTTTTCAGAACATGCTTCTCCTCTTTAGCAATATGGTTAGGCTAATAATTTTTCAAACCTTAAAGTTTGGGTTCCATTATGCCTAACAATTCCTTATTCATCTCTTTCTTTTCCCATTTTTCTCTAAGCAGTTAGGAGAAACCAACATGCTCCTTCAACACTTTGCTTATAAATTTTTGTTCTTTCTGCTAACAATCCAATTTTATTGCTCACAATTTTTACCTTCTATAAACCATAAGAACATGGTTCAACCAACTTCTGAGTCATTTTGTAACAAGGATTGCCTTCTCTCGAGTTTCCAGTACCATGTTCCTCATTTCTGCCTGAAATCTCACTAGAATCTCTCTTAATGTCCTTATTTCTAGCACGCACCTCAAAACTCTTTCCAGCCTCTGTCCATTATTCAGCTCCAAAGCTGTTTCCACATTTTTAGGGTTTTATTTTTGAGTAGCACCCCAATTTTTATTAAATGTAGATATGTAGATGACACTGATATAAATATAAAGAGATTTAGTATAAGGAATTGACTCAAGAAATCATGAAGACTAAGAATCTCAAGAGCTGCGGTTGGCAAGCTAGAACCAGGAGAGCCAACATTCCTGTACTAGTCAAAATCCAAAGTCCCGAGAATCAGAATAGACACTTAGGAGCAGAATGAAACAAAAAGCAGGAGACCTGTATCCCAATTAAGGGGAATTGCACGGAAGATGGAAGGAGACCCTCATCGTTATACAGAATACATGTATGATGTTGTGAGGAGGAAAAAAAAAAAGTGTGTCACATTAGATTGGGTAGAAAGAAGTGATGGGAGGAGAGGGGAAGGGAAGGGGGGATAGGAAGGACAGCAGAATAAAATAGACATTATGATTTCTGTATGTATATAGGTGACTGTATGACCAATGTGATTCTGCAACCTGTACAATCAGAAAAATGAGAAATTATACCCCATTTGATTCAAATGTATGAATTGTCAAGATCATTGTACTGTCATGTGTAACTCATAAAAAATAAATTAAAAATTTAAAAAAAAAGACTGGCAGGGAGAAACAATGCTTTCTTACTCAATTTTTTATTCTTTTCAGGCCTTCAACAGACTGAACGAGAGTCACCCACATTAGAGGGCAATCTGCTTCACTCAGTCTGTGGACTCATGTTCATTTCATCCAGAAACACCTTCTCAGAAGCATCTACCCAAATATTTGAACATCCCAAGGTTCAGTCAAATTGATGCATAAAGTCAACCATCACTTCAGGTCCGTCTACCTTGACAGGCTTTCTTCTCCTTTTCTCACATGTTCAACCCTAGCTTTGCCTATTTACTACTTTTCTAGTTTTGTCCCATAATCAGGGCTTTGCTAAGAGACCTCTTAAGTGCTCTTAAAATTATTACTAAGATATTGGCAAATGTAACATTTAGTTTCCTTATTTGCATTCCACCTGTGCTTTATCTAAGAGAGGAAAAAATTGTGTGCTTAAAAAAAAATGTTTAAATTATAATCATTTTGAAGTGTATATTTCAGTGGAACTAAGTACCTTCACAATATTGTACATATATCACCACCACCTAGTTTCAGAACCTTTTCATCACTCCAAAGGATATCCCGCACCCAATAAGTAGTCACTTCCTAGTTTCCCTCCCCCATCCTCTAGCAACCACTAATCTGCTTTTTTCTCTATAGATTTGCCTGTTCTGGATATTTCAGATAAAGGAATCATGCAATAATGTGACATTTAATGTTTGAGTTCTTTCACTTAACTAAGGAAGAATTTTAGCCTCCTTAAATAGGAAAGATAAAAAAATACTAAAGTAATTTTGTGATACACAGATTTGAGAGTTGTCTTTAAAACTTCATCACTTTATATTTCATAGTTTTACCAAAATTTTGGGACCCTGTCTGTTTCACCTGCCCCAGACATTCTCTTCTGTGTTATCAGCTCTTTCCATGGACATTTCAGGCAGCCTATTCACAAGCTGGCACTGGGCCAGGCTGGAAAATACAAGGACACTACATGGGGCCCATTCTCCTCCAGCAAGGAGGACTTCCTTCCCTGGAAGTGACCTGGCAGGACCTTGGGTCATAAGGTTATGCAGTCCTGAGGGACCAGAGACTGCTTAACCCCTGACACTTTATAAAAATAAAAGCAAGCATATTTCTGGCAGCATTATACATTATTCATAGGCTTTAAAGAGAGAAAGAGTTATTTAAAAATAAAGAAAAATGGACACCATATCAATTCCAAAAATCATTTCTAGATAAAAATTTTCCACCCAATGTAAATCAAAGATAACTGCACTCGTGGTTTGCATAGCACAACTTTTGCTTTAAAAAAGGTCCCACATTTGCTCAGATACTATTTGGTACAATGTGGGTACTCTGAGAGAATTCATAACTTTATGGGATGTACCACGTAGATGGCCTGTCAAGGTTACAAGTCTACTGGAGTTTTGTGGGAAAGGAACAGCTTGGCAGCCCCCCAGTCTAAAGGGTCTGAGAATGGCATGCCACAAAAGTACAGGTCTTCAACAGCAGCTCTAAACACTGCAGCACTTGGAGGCCCAATACAAGGGACTCAGTCTGTGTCACAGATTTTATTTGCTATAGACTCCCTCAGTCTTATTTGACCTAAAGAAGGTACTTAAGCAGAGGCATGTCTTTTTTTTTTCTTTACTTTTAGCTTTTCATCTATTTTTCCTTTACCAGTCTCTCTTTTGTTAATAACCAAACACAAATCCATTATAAATGTTTGTAACCTTTATTTCTATCCTGTTCTAATTTATATATTTTCTAAGATCAAAATCTGGATTCATCCTCAAACAAGCTCATGTTGTTTTCCTGCTTCTATTGCAAAATATGGACCATGCAGCCTTTATAATTTTACCCCATGATGACTTGCTCAGATTTAATCGTGTGCACAGGAACTGCAGTAACTCACTAAACAAATCCATGTGAGGATAAAAGGAACATTGCAGGCCTGATCTGGGCACAGAGGCTTTTCTATTGTTCTCTTTTTCTTTTCAGAAGTTTCTGGAGTTTGTAACTAAACACAGAAGACCCTGGTTAAAAATTCACAATTCCTTTTTAAATAATAGTATGTCTTTTTATGAGGTCTTTCAGCTGGAAAGGATCATTATTTCACTCCATAAATATTTACATTAAAAAGGCATGACTAGAAGGCAATGTCACTGGGTTTGAACAGATATACCTGAATTTACCCACACAAATGAATGAGTCCCATCCAAGTAGGTAGCAGCATTCCAAGGATTTTCAAAACAGTTCTGGATCTCAGATCAGAAACTGCCTTTCTTCATACACCAAAGGAGTTGCTTTGAATGTCCTAATGGTTTAAAAATATATATCTTTTCCTCATGAGAATAAGTTTATTTTTGGAAATGATCAAGCCATTCACAAGGCAGATGGTAATTGACTGAAGATCACTACTTTAGCCTAAATAGGAGGAGACCACAGAGTAAGGAGACTAGCTTTTTTAAAAATATGATTCCTTAATTAATCCTAAAGGCAATCTCAAAAGAAGTTCCTAAGAGGTTTAGAACAATAGCAGCACTGTTGAAAGAAGTATACAAACTTCCAAAGCAGCTGAAAGAGATGACATCAATTTGAATATATGGATTTTTTTAGAAGAAAAATAGGCTGTCCTCGCCTTGTTTGATTTTCACACTCTGTGTTATTAGAAGCTAGCTAAGGGGAGTTGGCTATTTTTCAGCTTGGAACAATACCAAGTTTTATTTGACAATTCCATTTTTGGAATGAACAGAAGTACAAAACCTGAAATACCTTCATAGAGCTGTTTTAGTGACCTCTTCCAAAACAAACACAAAATATTCACGCAGATATACAACCTAGAAATCAATGTATATTCTATGCACAAGTGATAAATATACATATGGCATAAACATTATTCACAAATTATGATAAATAAATAATAAATTAAAATGCATACAAATATTAACATTCTAACACTCACTACCCACCAGAATTTACAGTTTTGGTCTCGGTGACTTGTTTCCAACACTAACTTTAGTCAGCACATCTATGACTGAGCTGCAAGAATGGCATAATGGGACTGGGGTGTAGCTCATGGTAGAACCCATGCTTAACATATGCAAGGCCCTGGGTTCAATCCCCAGCACTACCAAAAGCAGAGTAAAACAAAAAGTATGGCATATACAGGAAATGTCAGATACCATAGAAATTAGTTTAAACAACTTTTTTTAAATTTTTTTTAGACATTGATGGACTTTATTTTATTCATTTATTTATATGTGGTGCCTCACACATGCTAGGCAAATGCTCTACCACTGAGCCACAACCTCAGCCTAGTTTAAGCAAATTTTGTGTTACACTCTCATAGAGGCATTTAATGGAGATAAACTTAGAATTCTTTTTCATGTCCTATCAAGGAGAAAAGGCAAAAGGACATTATCACACATTGGGCATTATTATAAGAACTGAACCTGTTGCTAATTTAATGCTTTCAACATCTCTAGGCTAAATATCTTTGTCCCCATTTACAGATAAAAAAAAAAAAAAAACCAAGGCTGTGAGATTTAAACAGCAGAAAACACTGGCACACCATTAGCAAGGAGGAGAAGTTCATTTAGAATTAGCTGATCAACGGCAGAGAAAAAAGCCAAAGGCCACACCCACATTTGGGAAATGAATTGAACACATCTTCCCAGAGTTTTTTTGTTTGTTTGTTTGGTTGGTTTTTGGTGTTGTTTTTTGTCCCCCCCCCCCAAAAAAAAACCCAAATGGTATCATTCCAATTGCTTTTTTCATTAATTTCAAAAATTCTTTCTCCATACTTTTCAAAAAATGAAATAAGACAATTACTTCCTAATCTGGGAAAATAAATTGTTCTACAAATTCTTATCTTGTTACTTCTACAATAAGCCTTTGGAAACCAGTTAAGTGCTTGAACCAGTTAAGTGTCTGGGTGGGATATTTAAAAATAAAGCAAGCTAAATAAGGAACTGTTAAAGTGAATATAACACACAAAAATCATAGTCCTTAGTTAAAAGACACTGGGAAACATAATCATCTATGAGGGTAGAAGGTTAAAGATTTAAATTTTTGAAAAAATAAAGAGGAGGTCTTTCAAATAATACACCAGAGGAAATTGAGACTCAGTGTCAGGGTATTTCATTTGACCTTAGAGACATATTTTACTGGTGACATTTTTGTTTTTAAAAGTGGTTCTGATTTGGTTTTGTTGTTCTTTTTTTTTTTTAACTTGCTAGTGACCCCAATTTACCAGCATACTTTTCAATTCCCTTGTATTCTGCCTTGTAAAATAAAGCTTCTTCATTTAGAGGTTTATTTTCCTGTTTAGACCCTACTAACAGCTGAAAATGAAAAAAAATTAGAATAAAACACTTAAATGATGACATTTTCCATCATCTTGATGGGTAACAATTCATTTTCAAAGTGAACATAAGTTCAATAATGCATTCATATTTCATGATACCACCTTATTTTTGTGAGTTTCATGTTCTTCTGTCATTGTTGAAAACTAACACTACCCAAATCCTATAAGGGGTTACATGACCAAAACACTCTTATCCAGAAACTTAGACTTGTAAATGCTATCAGAGGAGTTCTCAAACGTCTAAATTGCTTGAATTGATTCTGGCATATTTTTGTTTTTCCTAAGTCTGCATCTGTTTTTGTACTGAAAGGATATACAGAAATTTATATACATTGCTCGTCTTGAGTTGACAGCTTATGAATCAGAGCTCAGTACAGAATTTTCTTTCACTTCAAAGGATATACCCCAGGGTGCAGAGAGAGAGGGGATTGGGCCTTTCCAGCCAAACACTGCCCTCTGGCACTCAGACACAACTCCCCAGGGACAGAAGAGGGCAAACTCTGGCCCTAGTAGCTCTAGGTAACATTTCCCATAACCCCTGGTTCATAAATATTGACATTTGGGGAAAATAAGAGCATAAAAGGAAACAGGAGCTTCACCAAAAATAAAAAATAAAAAAAATAAATTGTTTTTAAGTTGAAATGTTTTTGAATTTTCTACAGCCTAATTTATATCTAAGATACCACTCTGATTTTTTAAATCAAATATACCCTATCTCAGAATTTTAAAATAATATATTCACCAACAACTAGAAAATATAGGAAACATTCAACAAAAATTTTTAACTTTTTATTTATTTATTTATTTATTTTGCATCAGAAAAATACTTTCAACTAGCAGAATTAGGTTAAGGCAATTTTTTCTAAAAAGGATTCCAGTAACATTCAGCATTCTCAGATAATTTTTTCTTTTGGCTGAATATAAATTTTAAATCAGTGAATTTGCAATCATATATTTTCAGTAAAATATTTTTTTTCTTCCTTTTAAATATTAGTCTCCACTCTTCTTTGCTTCAAGGAAAAAAAAAAAAAGGAAAGGAAATAATATGGCAGCTAAGGCCTTTGAGAATTCCTCTCACAGGCCCCAGACTGTTTCCATTGTGGAACTACAGCGCAACCTGGTGGGCATTGCTGTTATTATCACAGGTTATTGGGTTTGAATGGTCAGCCGTTAGAAAACCAAAATAAAGGAAAGCATCATGTTTAGGCTTTTAAAAAATAAAATATTATGAAAAAACATTGGTGTGACTCTTTTAACATCATAATTACAGATAGAACTTAAATATTTTAATGCTGTATAACTTTAGGTAAAACTTTAGTACCATTACTGATGAGTCATTAAATCAACTGATAAAAATTTTAATATTCCTTTATTTTCATAGCAATCCCCCAATGTTTACAAAGTATTTATGAAGAAAAAAATCTAAAGCAGTGACACAAGAAAGTAAATCAAGTAGTCTTTCAGTCCTGAGAGAAGGTTACAATAAGCAAACTTAAAAGAGAATATGATGTATCTGTCATAAGGCTCTCCCCAGCCTCCAAACCCTATCTACAAGACCTCAGTTAAATTAACTTCCTTTCTTACAAAGGAGATGTATTATTTAAATAAGTTCCTCTACACTCACATTTACTGCTACTGAAAATTGAAATAGGACATTAAAATTTCCTATTATTGCTATTCAGATTTTTCGAAAACCAGAAAGTCTAATTCTCCGCCATAATTATTGTGCTCCAGTCTAACTAATTTTTTTTTTTAGCATTCCTTCCCCATAAGTTACTTCACTTCAAATTCTTGATGTTGAGTTTCTTCTTACCAACTTCAGGGTTCTAAGACACACAGGAACACTTGACTCTACTTGTGCTGGTTTGGGTCAGATCAAAAAATAGAACTAACACATGCTGAAGTCATTCAAATGCATTCAAACTACAACATTCCTTATATCACTAGCATCTAGGCAGGAAAGAAGAGGTATAAGAAGAAAAAAAGATATCACAGAACTCGTGTCAAATGTATTAAAATAATTAGTATATATTCCATCCTAGCACAGAAAAGTTTTCTCTACCTGCTACATAAAATTACCAGCAAGAAAGAACAGTGTCAGAATAAGGTTTATGCCAAAATCCACTCGGGATCATAATTATCCTCCATTCTGGAATTCTTAGCAAAATCTAATCTATGAGAGAGGCAATGACTGTAAGCCACATTTGAAGGGCTCTTTTCTTGACCCACTCTGAACTGCCTTAAGTCCAATGTTGCTTAGCTGTTCTCTTTCAGACTGAGAAAAATTTCTTCATTAAGAAGTATCTCAGTATTACCATCATTTTTTTCCTCTGAGATAATGTCGTCCTTATACCTTCCCTCCTATAGGGCAAGCCATCTCTGATTTCCTGGGAGATCTTCGCTCTTCTGTTCTGCTGCTGGATGGACCTTCTGGTAGAGGGGAAGAGAATTTAGAACCAGACTTGAGAGTCAAATTACTAAGCCCCCTCCTCTAACATTTCTGAGCAGATAGGGTGAGAGACTGCTGAATCTTCCAGGAATTTTCTTCAGAGGGGATTGCAAGAGACTCCAGGGTCAAGGTTGGGTTAAATTTCTGCAATAGGTCTGTTGGAGATCTGGTTACAACTCTAGGTTCCTCCTGGATCTTTGGGTCCAACGAAATGTAATGCTGAATTCTCAAATTTAGTAAATATATTTTATATTTTTTATAAAGATAATTTATATGCTTTCTTTCACAACTAGCAGCACCACTGATGCAAGACTTTATGGACAAAATGGCAATTTATAATCATTGTAATCTTTTATGAGTTTATAGTGTAGCAGCATTAATTCCATAATGTTAACCCTACAAGTCAGAGGCTTGCTAAAACTTAGTTCACCAGTAATGTCACAAACAGAGAAGACACAAATAATGCCTTTAAGCAACCTGCAGTCTCGCATATAGACAGCAGGAAACTGCTAACGTATGGCTTAACATTTTGAGCCATCTATACTATAAGCAACTGTCTGAGTCACAGAAACCTCTGTAGGCCTGGAGAGCATCCACTGGAGACAGCCAACCCTCATGAGGCCTGTGGCCTACAAATAAGAATAACTTCTTGATCTTAGATGCATCCTTTTGTTTCCACTTCCTTAATCTTCCTTCTAAAAACCTCCCTCTGGCCCCAAAGAGCAAGATGGGTGACGGTCCATAATTATTATGCATCCATTCACCATTGGATGACTGTCCTCCACCTTGCCTCAATACATGTCCTCTCAACTTAATTGGTCTGTTGCACAGTGAGCAGCTGTACCTGGGTATGGTAGCAATAGTACTATATACCCAATCTCTTATCTAATTCTCTCAACCACCCTATCAAATCAAGAATCAATCAGTTACTCCAGGTAACAGATTAGGGAACTGAATATTAAGGATATTAAGTTCAAAGTCACTCAGGTAGTAAATGAGAGAAGGGACTGGATACCAGTTCTCCTTGTTCCAAAGCCCTTGTTTGGAACATGGAAGAGGATAGGCCCTCATGAGGTGGGAGGGAAAGGGAGAGAAAAGGGAAATTGCATGGAAATGGAAGGAGACCCTCATTGTTATACAAAATTACATATAAGAGGTTGTGAGGGGAATGGAAAAAAAAAACAAGGAGAGAAATGAATTACAGTAGATGGGGTAGAGAGAGAAGATGGGAGGGGAGGGGAGGGGGGATAGTAGGGGATAGGAAAGGTAGCAGAATACAACAGTTACTAATAGGGCATTATGTAAAAATGTGGATGTGTAACCGATGTGATTCTGCAATCTGTATTTGGGGTAAAAATGGGAGTTCATAACCCACTTGAATCTAATGTATGAAATATGATATGTCAAGAGCTTTGTAATGTTTTGAACAACCAATAAAAAAAGAAAATGTAAAAAAAAATTTTTTTTAATATGGTGTCTTTTCTATTTTTTTTTAAATATTTATTTATTTTGTTTGTTTGTTTGTTTTTATTGTTGGTCATTCAAAACATTACATAGTTCTTAATACATCATATTTCACAGTTTGATTCACGTGGGTTATGAACTCCCAATTTTACCCCGTATACAGATTGCTGAATCACATCAGTTACCCTTCCATTGATTGACATATTGCCTTTCTAGTGTCTGATGTATTCTGCTGTCTGTCCTATTCTCTACTATCCCCCCTCCCCTCCCCTCCCCTCCCCTCCCCTTTTCTCTCTCTACCCCTTCTACTGTAAATCATTTCTTCCATTTGTATTATCTTGTCTTACCCCTCCTTTCCTCTTATATGTCATTTTGTATAACCCTGAGGATCGCCTTCCATTACCATGCGATTTCCCTTCTCACTTCCTTTCCCTCCCACCTCTCAACCCTGTTAATGTAAATCTTCGTCTCAAGCTCTTCGTCCCTACCCTGTCCTTGTTTCCTCCCCTTATATCAAAGGAGTCATTTGGTATTTGTTTTTTAAAGATTGACTAGCTTCACTTAGCATAATCTGCTCTAATGCCATCTATTTCCCTCCAAATTCTATGATTTTGTCATTTTTTAATGCAGAGTAATACTCCATTGTGTATAAATGCCACATTTTTTTATCCATTCATCTATTGAAGGGCATCTAGGCTGATTCCACAATCTTGCTATCGTGAATTGTGCTGCTATGAACATCGATGTAGCAGTGTCCCTGTAGCATGCTCTTATTAGGTCTTTGGGGAATAGACCGAGAAAGGGAATAGCTGGGTCAAATGGTGGTTCCATTCCCAGCTTTCCAAGAAATCTCCATACTGCTTTCCAAATTGGCTGCACCAATTTGCAGTCCCACCAGCAATGAACAAGAGTGCCCTTTTCCCCGCATCCTCTCCAGCACTTATTGTTGTTTGACTTCCTAATGGCTGCCAGTCTTACTGGAGTGAGATGGTATCTTAGGGTGGTTTTGATTTGCATTTCTCTGACTGCTAGCGATGGTGAGCATTTTTTCATGTACTTATTGATTGATTGTATGTCCTCCTCTGAGAAGTGTCTGTTCAGGTCCTTTGCCCATTTATTGATTGGGTTATTTGTTATCTTATTGTCTAATTTTTTGAGTTCTTTATATATTCTGGTTATTAGGGCTCTATCTGAAGTGTGTGGAGTAAAGATTTGTTCCCAGGATGTAGGCTCCCTGTTTATCTCTCTTATTGTTTCTTTTGCTGAGAAAAAACTTTTTAGTTTGAGTAAGTCCCATTTGTTGATTCTAGTTGTTAACTCTAGGGCTATGGGTGTCCTATTGAGGAATTTGGAGACTGATCCCACAGTATGTAGATCATAGCCAACTTTTTCTTCTATCAGATGCCGTGTCTCTGATTTAATATCAAGCTCCTTGATCCATTTTGAGTTAACTTTTGTGCATGGCGAGAGATAGGGATTCAGATTCATTTTGATGCAGATGGATTTCCAGTTTTCCCAGCACCATTTGTTGAAGATGCTATCCTTCCTCCATTGCATGCTTTTAGCCCCTTTATCAAATATAAGATAGTTGTAGTTTTGTGGATTGGTTACTGTGTCCTCTATTCTGTACCATTGGTCCACCCGCCTGTTTTGGTACCAGTACCATGCTGTTTTTGTTACTATTGCTCTGTAGTATAGTTTGAAGTCTGGTATCGCTATACCGCCTGATTCACACTTCCTGCTTAGTATTGTTTTTGCTATTCTGGGTCTTTTATTATTCCATATGAATTTCATGATTCTTTTATCTATTTCTACAAGATATGCTGTTGGGATTTTGATTGGCATTGCATTGAACTTATAGAGAACTTTTGGTAATATAGCCATTTTGATGATGTTAGTTCTGCCTATCCATGAGCAGGGTATATTTTTCCATCTTCTAAGGTCTTTTTCTATATCTTTCTTTAGGGTTCTGTAATTTTCATTGTATAAATCTTTCACCTCTTTTATTAGGTTGATTCCCAAGTATTTTATTTTTGGGGGGGATATTGTGAATGGAGTAGTTGTCCTCATTTCCGTTTCAGAGGGTTTATCGCTGATATACAGGAATGCCTTTGATTTATGCGTGTTGATCTTATATCCTGCCACTTTGCTGAATTCGTTTATTAGCTCTAATAGCTTCTTTGTAGACCCTTTTGGGTCTGCTAGGTATAGAATCATATCATCTGCAAATAGTGATAATTTAAGTTCTTCTTTTCCTATTTTTATGCCTTTAATTTCTTTCGTCTGTCTAATTGCTCTGGCCAGTGTTTCGAGGACTATGTTGAACAGAAGTGGTGAGAGAGGGCATCCCTGTCTTGTACCAGATCTTAAAGGGAATGCCTTCAATTTTTCTCCATTCAGAATGATGCTGGCCTGTGGCTTATCATAGATTGCTTTTACAATGTTGAGGTATGATCCAGTTATCCCTAATTTTTCTAGAGTTTTGAACATAAAGGGATGCTGTACTTTGTCGAATGCTTTTTCTGCATCTATCGAGATGATCATATGGTTCTTATTTTTAAGTCTATTGATGTGGTGAATAACATTTATTGATTTCCGTATATTGAACCAGCCTTGCATCCCATGGATGAATCCTACTTGATCATGGTGTATAATTTTTTTGATATGTATTTGAATCCGATTCGCCAGAATTTTATTGAGGATTTTTGCGTCAAGGTTCATTAGAGATATTGGTCTGTAGTTTTCTTTCTTTGAAGTGTCTTTGTCTGGTTTCGGAATCAGGGTGATGTTGGCTTCGTAGAATGAATTTGGAAGTTCTCCCTCTTTTTCTATTTCCTGAAATAGCTTGAAAAGTATTGGTGTTAGTTCCTCTTTAAAGGTTTTGTAAAACTCTGCTGTATACCCATCCAGTCCTGGGCTTTTCTTAGTTGGTAATCTTTTGATGGTTTCTTCTATTTCCTCTATTGTTATTGGTCTGTTTAGGTTGTCTATATCCTCCTGACTCAATCTGGGCAGATCATAAGACTTAAGGAATTTATCTATGCCTTCACTATCTTCTATTTTATTGGAGTATAAGGATTCAAAATAATTTCTGATTATCTTCTGTATTTCTGAAGTGTCTGTTGTGATATTGCCTTTTTCATCCCGTATGCTAGTAATTTGGGTTCTCTCTCTTCTTCTCTTCGTTAGCATGGCTAAGGGTCTGTCAATTTTATTTATTTTTTCAAAGAACCAACTTTTAGTTTTGTCAATTTTTTCAATTGTTTCTTTTGTTTCAATTTCATTAATTTCAGCTCTAATTTTAATTATTTCTTGCCTTCTACTTCTTTTGCTATTGTTTTGCTCTTCTTTTTCTAGGATTTTGAGATGAAGTATGAGATCATTTATTTGTTGGTTTTTTCTTTTTTTGAGGAATGAACTCCAAGCAATGAATTTTCCTCTTAGAACTGCTTTCAATGAGTCCCATAGATTCCGATATGTTGTGTCTGTGTTTTCATTTGACTCTAGGAAGTTTTTAATTTCCTCCTTGATGTCTTCTAAAACCCATTGATCATTCAGCAACCTATTGTTCATTCTCCAAGTGATGCTTGATTTTTCCTTCCTTCTTTTATCATTGATTTTCAGTTTCATTCCATTATGATCAGATAAGATGCATGGTATTATCTCTACCCCTTTATATTGTCTAAGAGCTGCCCTGTGACATAATATATGGTCTATTTTTGAGAAGGTTCCATGTGCTGCTGAGAAAAAAGTGTAACTACTTGATGTTGGGTGGTATAGTCTATATATGTCAATTAAGTCTAGGTTGTTGATTGTGTTGTTGAGTTCTATAGTTTCCTTATTTAACTTTTGTTTGGTAGATCTGTCGAGTGGTGAGAGAGGTGAGTTGAAGTCTCCCGTGATTATTGTATGGTGGTCTATTAGACTCTTGAACTTGAGAAGAGTTTGCTTGATGAACACAGCTGCACCATTATTTGGGGCACATATATTTATGATTGTTATGTCTTGTTGGTGTATGGTTCCCTTGAGCAGTATGAAGTGTCCTTCTTTATCCCTTTTGATTAACTTTGGCTTGAAATCTATTTTATTGGATATGAGTATGGACACTCCTGCTTGTTTCCGCAGTCCATATGAGTGGTATGATTTTTCCCAACCTTTCACCTTCAGTCTATGAATATCTTTTCCTATCAGATGCGTCTCCTGTAGGCAGCATATTGTTGGGTCTTGTTTTGTGATCCATTCTACTAGCCTGTGTCTCTTTATTGGTGAGTTTAAGCCATTAACATTTAGGGTTATTATTGAGATATGGTTTGTTCTTCTATCCATATTTGTTTATTGATGTTACTAAACCTGATTTGTTATCCTCTTTGACTACTTTCCACCTCCCATTGTTGGTTTTCAATGTTATTTTCCATTTCCTCTTCCTGTAATGTTTTGCCAAGGATTTTTTGAAGAGATGGTTTTCTAGCTGCGAATTCTTCTAACTTTTGTTTATCGTGGAAGGTTTTAATTTCATCTTCTATCCTGAAGCTTAATTTCGCCGGATACACGATTCTTGGTTGGAACCCATTTTCTTTCAGTGTTTGAAATATGTTATTCCAGGATCTTCTAGCTTTCAGAGTCTGTGTTGAGAGATCAGCTGTTATCCTGATTGGTTTACCCCTAAATGTAATCTGCTTTCTTTCTCTTGCAGCTTTTAAAATTCTCTCCTTATTCTGTATGTTGGACATCTTCATTATAATGTGTCTAGGTGTGGATCTCTTATGATTTTGCACATTTGGCGTCCTGTAGGCTTCTAGGATTTGGGATTCTGTCTCATTCTTCAAGTCTGGGAAGTTTTCTCGTATTATTTCACTGAATAGACTGTTTATTCCTTTGGTATGGAGCTCTGTGCCTTCCTGTATCCCAATGACTCTTAAATTTGGTCTTTTGATATTGTCCCATAATTCTTGGATGTTCTGCTCATGGTTTCTTAGCAGACTTGCTGAGCTGTCTATGTTCTTTTCCAGTTGAAATACTTTGTCTTCATTGTCTGATGTTCTCTCTTCTAGGTGGTCTACTCTGCTGGTAGTATTCTCAATTGAGTTTTTAAGTTGGTTTATTGTTTCCTGCATTTCTAGGATTTCTATTTGTTTGTTTTTTATTACCTCCATCTCCCTGTGAAATTGATCTTTTACTTCCTGGATTTGTTTGTCAATGTGATCTTTCATTATCTGATTTTGCTGTCTCATGTCTTCCTTGAGACTCCAGATCATCTGAAGCACGTATATCCTGACCTCTCTATCTGACATTCCATCTGTTGCACCTATTACCTCTTCTAAAGTTGAGTTGACCTGCATTGCCTGTGGTCCTTTCTTTCCTTGTCTTTTCATACTGCTGGCGTTTCTTTCTGCTTGGTGAAACTGTTGTGTTTTTGAAATTTTCCCTCTATTTATTTATATTGCTCTTGTATGGTTGAAAGATCACCTTGCAGGGCAGGTAGTGGCTGTGATCCTCCTCCAATTTGTGTGATCCGTCTACTACGCTGGCAGGCCCTAGGTCTGCTCTGCTGGTCGGTCAAAGGTCCGCCTACCCAGCAGGCACGAGGGGCACCTCTGTCACTCCGCAGGTTGCTGGGTCTAACCTCCCGATGGGTCGAAGGTTCGCTTAGCTTGCAGGCACTGGGGGAGGGGCCGGTTCCACCCCTCAGCAGGCTGCTGGGGCCATCCGCTGGTGGTCAGGGTCCCGCCTACCTTGCAGACACTGGGGGAGGGGACGGGCCTGCCCTTCAGCAAGCCGCCGGCCCTGTCCTACTTGTGGGTCCTGACCGCGTTCCCTGCAGGCGCGCGTAGCTGTTCTCTCACTCGGCAGGTTGCTGGACCTGACCCGTAAAAAAATTTTTAAAAAAATAAAAATAAATATTTGTTGACTCACTGAACAAATGCACCTATTATAAGGATATTAAAAGTAAGCCTAGAACAGATCCAAAGGCTTTTTCTTTTGAAATTTTTTTTAGTTATATACAGACACAATATCTTTATTTTGTTTGCTTATTTTTATGTGGTGATGAGGCTCGAACCCAGTGCCTCACATGTGCTCTGCCACTGAGCAACAATCCCAGCCCAGAGATCCAAAGTCTTTTGACTACATCCAGTATTTATTCCAGGAAGGTTTAGACATACTCTGAATTGTCTCTTGCAACTGCCTTCTTCCAAGCCTACTAAGTATCCACTAGAAACAGAGAAAGAAGAAATATCAGGCCAGAGTCACCTGACCATTTCCCAGGCTGTTTCATCCACAAGGTACTATAGCAGGGGACCTTTACCACTTTTGTTCCATACATCCCCCTGGAAGTTTAGTAAAGCTTCTGGAAACATTTTCTAAATAATCTTTTAAAATACATTACAAAGGAAATCAACTATTTTTAAGTAAAACTTTAAAAAAATAAGTAATCTGTAATACAGGTGCTTGTTTATTAGTGCATTAAACAACAATATAAATACTAGGGATGTAGCTCATTTTTAGAGTACGTGCTTCATATGTATGATGCCCTGGGTTTAATCTCCAGCACACGTGCAAGCGCATACACACACACATAGAAAGAGGTCTAGCATCAGATTTAATTATTCAACTACTATACTATCAATGTAACAATGAAAATAAGTGACATTTTGAGATATCTGCAATCTCTTTAATACAACATGAGTATATCTCTGATTTCTACTGGTGACAGAGATATTAATATTAATATAAGATATAGCCTATATTCATAATTTTTTAAATGACAGACTTCAGTTTTAAATTAATTAAAACAAAGATTCATTTTCCACCCAAGCTCATGGACTGAATTTTTAAAATTAAAAAGCTAAATTTAAATGATAAATATTTTCAGAAACTGAATTATTTTATACTTCTTAAATTCTGTCAAAAAATGTTTACAGCAACATATAGAAAGTATATACATCTTGACTACTATGTGAGATATTTAATATGAATGGTCTGATATGAGGTAAGTTTTCAAAAATAATCATGGATCTAGGACCCATGAAGGTACCAAGCCAAGTCTTGTGATATCAGGCAATAACTAATGTCATTATTTGTTTATAGTAATAATTCAGTTTGATTTGGCAAATATCTATGGAGCAAATAACTATTCCAGACTCCATTCTGGTATTTTTCAGGAATAGGATTTTTATTTTTTTATTTTATTTTATCTTATTTTATTTATTTGTTTGGGGAGGTAGTAGAGATTGAACCCAGAAGTCCTTAACTCCTAAGTCACATCCCATGTGTTTTTTAAATATATATATATATATATATATATATATATATATATATATATATACACATATACATATATATAGTTTAAATATATATACATTATATATATATATATATATATATATATATATATATATATATATATATATGTTTTTAGTTCTAGGTGAACACAATTCCTTTATTTTATTTTTATGTGGTACTGAAATTCGAACCCAGTGCTTCGCACATGCTAGGCGAGCACCCTCCACTGAGCTATAACCTCAGCCCCTGTGCTTTTTATTTTTTATTTTGAGACAGGGTCTCAGTAAGTTGCTTTGGGCCTCATTAAGTTGCTGAGGCTGGTCTTGAACTTAACAATTCTCCTGTCTCAGCCTCCCAAGTCACTGGGATTACAGATGTGCCCATCATGCCTGGTTTAAGGGGTATTTTTAAAGTCACATATTATGGCAAAGGCACTCCTTCTGCAACACACTACTTTCCTGTGCCCGTTGGGGTACACAAAGTAGTTTATGACACATTTCCTTAAGGTGCTTAAAAGTGAGTTGAGAACACACAACATTTATACATTTAAAAAAGATAATTAGCAGGCTGGGGATGTAGCTTAGTTGTAGAGCTCTTGCCCAGCACACACAGGACTGGGGTTTTAGTCCCCAGTACCAAAATAAATAAATAAATAGTAATAGAAAAGAGATACCTGTTTAACAGGTAGCTCAGAGAAGTCCTATGGAAGTCAGAAGAGAGAGAGAAGGGTATCTTCCCAGTGGAGGTTGGACTTGGGCTAAGCAAAAGAAGGAGTGAGATTTGACTGTGAAACCTGAGGCAGAAAGAGCTTTCTGGGTGAGAAGGTTAGGTGAGCACAGTGCAAAAGTTGGGCTGGCCATATGGTTGAGGTCTGTGGATGCCAGCAAGAAATTTGGAGTTCATCTGAATACTCAGGTGGAGCAAACAGAAGCTGTTAAAAGTAGAAAACTGACATGATCAAAATAAGATTTATCAGGTTCAGCTAGCAGTGGAGGGCAGGATAGTTTGAAGCACAGAGTGGATAGTAGACTGTCTATGCCTATGGTAATAAAGATCTGAACAAGAATGATGAACAGGAACAGGTAGGCTATATTGCTGATAGTTGTTAAATCTGAGTCACTTAGGGTTCAGAGAGAAGAAAGAGTAAAGAAACTTTCTTTACTGCATACATCAGAGTAATAGGGAAGATGACAATATGAACAGGAAACTGGAAAGCTAGATGTAAGAAGATGAGGAAAATTACTCTCTTAGGGTATTATTGTTTCTCTAAAAATTATAAAGTTTCTGAATTATCTGAAATGTGGTATGTTCCCACTTGCTAGATAAACGTAATTCAAATCTGTGGGAGAGGCACTATCTCTTCTCTTCTACCCCCACCCACTCCATGACCTTGTAGACCCTCAGAACCATGACTGCTAACTATAGGGTGCAACTCTTATTTCTACATGTTCTATATCCTGTGGAAACAGCATTCACAGTCCCTGTAAAGGTCTCATTCCATGCAATACTGGTGGGGATGAACCCAGCCCATCCCACCCATGCCGAACCCTCCCCCAGCCCAGTTACAAATACAGAGCACACAGCTCAGACCAGGCCAATTAGAACACTCCATGCCACTTGCACAGTTCAGTAAATGAGAAAGAGGAATGTGGCTAAAACCACTATCCATGTACTTATTCTTGAGAAATAAGAGGAAGTATATTTTTTCTGCTATAATTAGGGTCCATAATAAAAGTAAAAAGTTAGAAATTAATGATTGAAGATCAAAGTCTATGATGAGTAGAAGGAAAGATCTAGCTAGAAAAATAATTTTAACCCCTGGAACCAGTCATATCTGAAGTTAGCTGAACTTCTAAACTTTCCAACTATAGTACATCATAAAAAAATTCTCTTTTTAAAAAGAAATAAGGGGCTGGGGATGTGGCTCAAGCGGTAGCGTGCTCGCCTGGCATGCGTGCGGCCCGGGTTCAATCCTCAGCACCACATACAAAGATGTTGTGTCCGCCAAATACTAAAAAATAAATATTAAAATTCTCCCTCTCTCTCACTCTCTCTCACTCTTTCTTAAAAAAATAAATAAAATTTAAAAAAATAAATAAAAGGAAATAAAATTAGATTTCAATTAATTTGCTACCTAAAGAATTTTTATATTGCTAATTTTACCATACATTTATTAAAATGTGTCCCGACAGTGCTACAGCCCACACAATCTGAAAAGCCACTTTATTGAAGCTCTTTCTTCCTTGGCCACCCTAAATATGTGCCTCTTCCCCTCTCTCTGCCTTCTCTGTCCAGCTTGTTTGCATTTACCTTTGTGTTAGTCAGCTTTTTGTCACTATGACCAAAAACCTGACACAACTTGGAAGAGAAAAAGTTTATTTTGGCTCATAGTTTAAGTTTCAGCACTCTGGGCCTGAGAGGAGGCAGAACATCATGGTGCAAGGTCATGGTGGGAGAAAGCTGCTCAATTCATGGTAGCCAGGAAAAAAAGAGGCTAAGAGGGCAAGGGACTTGGGACTAGATATAATCCCCAAGGGGATGTCCACAGTGACCTACTTCCTCCAACCATGCCCCATCTGCACATGAGACTTTGGGGCACATTCTGGATCCAAACCATAACAATCTTGAAGAACCTTTTAAAAGCCGTATTGCCCCTGCTATCCTATGCATGGCCACTAGGAAAGGGCAATCTCAAAAAAGGTTTTCAAAAAGGAGAAAATGGCAAATAGTCAAGTCCAGATGGCAAATCATAGTCTTAGGCAGCACCTTGACTGCAGCACAGAGAATACTCAAGCAGAGAATCTATATATGTCATGCCAGGACACTTGACCTGCAGAAATTATGAGATAAACAGTTTGAGTTGTCTTAAGCTACTGAATTTCTGGTAGTGGGTTACCCAGCAACAGGAAACTGACATAAGCCAGATGCAGCAACTTGTCCTTCACCTTAAAAGGAATACCCTGACATGCTCAAAACTACTAGACCCTTAGAAAATTGTCATTTTTATGACAGACATACAGGCAGATTCCAATGAAGTTGAGGACCTGGTGCCCCTAAATTTGGTTGAGTCTTCTTTGCCAAGAGAAGTGGTTCTTCCAACTGTGCTTAAGGAGCTTGGTCTCCTTTTGACTGAAGAGCTTTCCTAGAATACTATACTATACAGAAAGGAATCCAAAGGCTTCAGGAGACGGAAATTCAATTTTCCAGCCTCAGGCACAAATATAACAGAAAACAGCTTTATAGACTATTGAGTCAGTTCCCACAGTTGCCTAAGGCCAAATTTCTGTAATAAATCTGTGGTATGTGCCTAGATGTATGTGCAGGTATTCTTCTCTGCTTGAAACCATGAAATGATGAATTTGAGATCATCATCACTAATTTTATGTTCAAGGTGCGGCCACTTTAACACAGGACTTGATATCCTCCTAATGTACCTTTCTCAAAGTGTTATTACATACCTGTCTAGAAAAGACAAAAATCACACCTGTCTTCCTCAATTTGGCTCAAGAGGTTCAGGACATATTAGGCAATTTTAATAAAATCATATATATATTCTCTTCTCCAAAAGCATGTTTTTTTAAAAAGTGTTGTCTTGCTGTTCTCCTTTATTTCAGCCTGTGAAAGAAACACAAATGAGCTGGAGCAGTCAGGGTTCACTCAGAGAAAGAAAGCCAGTGGAATCAGAAATAGAGATTAATTAATTATAGAAATTAGACTCTGTGAAAATATGGGAGCAGCTGAGGAAATGAAGGTCAGAATAGCTGAGAAAGAGTCCCATACTAACCTTCTACCAGTGATGGCATAAGTGGGTAAGTTAGAGATACCAGGAAAGTCTGAGAAGCCAGCTATACCCAGTCACTTCAGAGGGGCTGTAAAGGTAAAGCTGACGAAGAGATCTACAGGAAGATCTTCCCACTGGGTGAGTTCCAGCTCTATGGATCTGTAGTCAAGCATCTGGTTAGCAGGAGGAGGGAGCCAGGTCCACTTTTTTGTGAGCAGAGCTGGCAGTCAAGAAGATAAGCTAAAAACAATATGGAAGAGAGCAAGAATAAGTGGGGATCCACGGGCACCTCTGTGTCTGTCATTCAGACCATGGTGATACTAATGCTCTTTGCTTGCCTTTCACCTTCCAAATTTCATGCAAGTTCCTCTATGATCAAGTTCCTCTCTCAAGCATAGAACCATTCATAGAACATGATTCCCAGCATGAAATTCCCATTCAAGCTGCCAGAGCATAATTCAGCACTAGCTAAGAGGAAGAGGAATTTATGATAAGGATCCTCGGCTTACCCATAGAACGGCGGACAAGAATGAGACTGAATCTCGGGGGCCGTCAAGAAAGGAGCTTGGACACCATCAGGGCTCCCTAGGCATCTTGTGACCTTGCTGCTGTCTACTCACTGCTCCTATACCTGTCTCCCTGGACACTGTCCTATCCCATTGCAGGAAACCTAACTGCTAACAACTCCTAAGCTTTACTTCATACAGTTTCTTCAGCTCTTTCTCCTTGTGCTCAGTCCAGGACATTTTGAGAAGGGACTCACTGGCCAGGACTGGATGGCATGATAACATGGTTGTCCCTAGTGCACCATGTGGACAGGGAAGGCAGGACAGGTTTCCAGAGGAATGTAGAAAGTGTTAAGCAAAGTAGCTCATAGGTGTCCCCTTCATAGTAAAGGTCTATTTATCTGTACACAATATAATAGTCTGTATGCCAATACATCCTCATAATAGGATGTAGGAGCTCATTGAATGCTTATCTCTGTGTTTTAAGGTTATTATTATTGTTCCCATTTTACAGATAAGGAAATTGAGGCTCAGAGACACTAGATCTTACCTAAAGTCCTAGAGGTAGCAAGTAGCAAGATTTTTTTGGCCCCAGAGAATGTTCTTTATACAATATCAGTAGTTTCCAGTGTGCCAAGAAGTTCCAGTAGCTCTACTTGAATGTCATTACCAAAAATTGCATTTATGTTTTAAATATATTTTTAAAATATATTTTAATTAACACATGGTAATTGTAAATACTTATGGAGTGCAGTATGACATTTCAAAACATATATACAATGTATAATGATCAAATTAGGATATTTGACATTTCCATCACTTCTAAAAGTTCCATAGCACTGTGGTATAACTATGATTGACAACAACTGATTGAATATTTCAAAATAGCTAGTAGAGGGGATCTTTAATATTCATAAAAAATGAAATGACAAATGTCTGAGGATGCAGATGTGCCAATATTTCACTTCCACAAAACTCCCATGCTATACTATACCGTCTCCTTTCTCACTTCGCAGGTAGCAGAGACACAAAATGACTACCCATTTATACATCTAGAAAAAACAAATTCCTGGCACAGTGATGGTTTCCCTATTTCACACTTCCTCTGCACCCTTAATCATTTGCTACAGTAAATATGACAAAAGCCACTTTGATTAATTTCTTATAAGAAAAACATATGTGTTCACTCAAGTATATTTAGTTTAGCATAACGAAAGCAAAAATTTATATTTGATATAATCATTGTGAATTGCTATTGACATACTTTAAACTACCTTCTGCTGGAAAGAAAATCCAAGGCAAAATGAAACAATAGTTTGAAAGTTTGTTGTTTTTTCCTCCCAGAATTTCATTATAAATTACAACTAATATATATTCAACATGCTATTACAAAGGCAGTATGCCAGGCATGATAAATAGAAGTGAATGGGTAAGACACAGTCCTAAAATTGGTTTAATAGAATACAGATAGAACATAACCATTTATGGTAGCCTATTCTAACCATTAAATGAATGACCTCAGAACAGGGTGTTATCACTAAGCCCTGGAACAGTCAGAAAAGGCATTGTAGAGGAGGCAAGGTACAAGTCCTGTACTATCTAATATTTCTTTGCTCATTCATTCATTCACTTATGCATTCAATATTAAGTTGGGCATCATGCTAATGCATAGAAGAATAAATGGGCAATCGTGGCCAACCTGGATAAGAAGTATGAGGATCATGAGAAATGACCAGAATGATACAATTCAAATGTGTAGTGTACTCCACTCTAGCACCTCGTCACCTGTTGGGTGTCTCTTACCTGTTGGGCATTATGCTAGATTCCTAAAAGAAGTAAAAGAAATTGTTTCGAAAGATTCACAAAATTTTTAAGTAATAAAATTTATTCTTATTTTTATAAGAATAAGTGTTCAATTAGTCATAGTCAAGAATGAGAACTTTATATCACACATTGTAGACTCAGAGAAATGGTACAGTGGGAATATGATGCATGCAGGGCCCTAAACTCTCACCTCCCAGCTACTGGAAAGCACAGAGCTGGACACGCAATAGTTGTATATCCAGGAGAAGGACATGAATCCCATGCTCCCTCTCATAAGTGTTGAGAAAAACAGAGCTCACTTGACTGAATTGAGAGACTCAACCTAAGTGATACAAGAAAAAACATCCTTCTCTCAGATACTAATTTGCATGTTAATTTCTGGTGGTAGAGGCCTTGAAATTATGTTTCTCCCTGATCAGCTACCTTATTGAGGCACCACCACACTCCCCATACGGGCCACCAAATGCTACAGTCTGGCTGGGCACAATTCAGGAGCCACTTGTCAAAAGAAACGAACTTTATTTTTAGAACCACACAAGCCAAACAAAACAGCTCCTCAGGAAAAACCCTCAGAGTCCAACTGCCACCACTGACTTCCCATAAGCCTCTCACACAAACACAAGCCTTATCACCTCCCACAATCCTCCTGCTCTTGAGGCCGATTGGCGGATTGACATATACAACCTTCTGTACTTCCCCATAATACTCCCATTTTTGTCATCAAAAAGACCTTTATTTGATATCCTAAAAGGTCCATCAGATCCAAATTCACCCCGAATGTTAACGCCTGAAGCAAGAAAGGCATTAAAAATCATTGAAACATACATGGGAAATATGCATTTGGATAGAATTGATATAAGTTTGCCTTTATTTTTTATTGTACTACCAACAAAAAATATTCCTACAAGAGTATTTTGGCAAGAAGGTCCATTATTATGGATACATTTATCTTATTCTCCTAACACTATTCTTACTAGGTATCCTGAGGCTGTAGGACAATTAATACTCAAAGGAATAAAAGCAGCAAAGGGAGTGTTTGGAATTTCTCCCAATAAAATTATTACTCCATATACTATGAATCAAATTGATGAGTTAGCTAATGAGTTAAATGCTTGGGCAATAATCATGTGCAAATCTAATGTTTCATTTGATAACCACTTACCATCTTATCCTTTATTGTCTTTTTGGTCGTTGCATCCTGTAATTTTTCCAAAAATGACAAGAAAAACACCTATTATGAATGCTCCAAATATATTCACTGATGGGTCAAATAATGGTACAGTACCAATAGTTACACCTAATCAAACTTTTACATTTTTAGTACCCAAACAATCAGCTCAAAAAGTAGGGCTTAATGCAGTATTACAAGCTTTTGTGATGTTTAAAGATTCTATATTTAATTTATTTTCTGATAGTCAGTATATAGTTAATGCTATAATATCCTTTGAAGATGCTGGTAGGATTTCCCCTTCCTCTACTGTTTTCTCTTTGCTTTCCACTATACAAAGTCTAATC
Source organism: Urocitellus parryii (assembly GCF_045843805.1). Lineage (NCBI taxonomy): Eukaryota > Metazoa > Chordata > Mammalia > Rodentia > Sciuridae > Urocitellus > Urocitellus parryii. Next base: position 22,099,624 of record NC_135540.1, read on the forward strand.
TGGGACAGAAAAGATCCATTCTTTATAGAACATATCAGGGCACATACAGGATTGCCTGGAGCCCTTAGTTTGGGCAATGATTTAGCAGATAAAACTACACATGGCATACATATTTTCTCTACACTAGAAGAAGCTATAAATTTTCATAAAAGGTTCCATGTCAATGCTAATACTTTACAAAAGCATTTTAAAATAACTAAGGAACAAACTAAACAAATAATAAAACAATATCAAAATTGTGTGACCTTTTTACCACAAGTTAATCTTAAAATCAATCCTAGAGGATTGATACCTAACCATATTTGGCAAATTTGGAAAATTTGCCAGAATTTGGAAAATTAAAATATTTGCATGTTACAGTTGATACTTCTTCTGGATTTTTGATGGGCTCCCTTCATGCCGGAGAAAAAACTAAAAACATTATAGCTCATTGCTTACAAAATTTTGCCACTGTGGGCATTCCGAAACATTTAAAAACAGATAATACCCCTGGTTATACTTCTACCTCTTTTAAACAATTTTGCTCATCATTTGGCATTACTCATATAACAGGAATCCCATACAATCCACAGGGACAAAGCATAGTTGAAAGAGCTCATCAAACTATTAAAATGTACTTATTAAAGCAAAAAGAGGGAATTGGGAAGGGGTATATATTCCCCAAAGATAAACTTAAAATAACCCTTTTTACTCTAAACTTTTTAAATTTGGATTCATCAGGACTTAATGCTACAGAAAGGCATATATGTCCAAAAAATGTACATAAGCCCAAGGTACTTTAGAAAGATATTCTAACAGGACAATGGAAAAATTCTAACCCAGTAATTGTCTGGAGTCGGGGGTCTATTTATGTGTTTCCACAGGAAGAACAGCAACCAATTTGGATTCCAGAGAGATTAACTAAAGTCCTGACCCAATGATTGTCTGGAGTTGGGGGCCTATTTATGTGTTTCCACAGGGAGAACAACAACCAATATGGATTCCAGAGAGATTAACTAAAGCGATTTCTACAGACCAAAAAGAAGATAATTTGGCTCAAATCCATAACAGCTAATATCCAAAACTCCAGTTTGGCTATCCTTACATCTGCGACAGAACCAAGATGCTTTGTTCAATATCTATTTTATTATTGCCCTTTCCCACATCATAAAGTTCTATTTTGTTTTTTGAGCTCATACAGACCTAGGTTAATGTTTTGCTGATCAGTTCTATTTTTTGACTATAGAGTTTTTAAACATTGCAATGGAGATTTCACCTGTAAAAAGTTATAAGGCCTTTACTATTATGATATGTGTTGTATGTATTATATTATGTGTGCACACTTGTATTTTGTGTTATATGTTTGAATGTACGTATGTCCATATATCATATATGATGAGCGCTCATGAAAAAATGGATCCAAATTTTTTTTTATTCATGTGATTTAAATGGTTTAATTTAAATTGGGTAAACAACTGTTGAGGATAGTTTTAATATGTGAACAAAAAAGGAGATTAACAGATCTGTTTGTTTACTTTCACCTTTCCTTTTCATTATATTTAATAATTCTCTTCAAGATAATGTAAATTGTTAAGAAAATTGTTTTCTTTTAATGCCTTCTGGAATGTTACATAATTTTTTCTTTAGTCATTAATGCCAAAATTCCTATCTTCATCCCAGTGCCAATGAAAACAAAGATAAAACCAATCTACAGCTTCTTCAATAGCCATCACTGAACTGCTTGCAGAACTTGCCTGGACTATGTATCACTTGTATGCATTGTGAATTCACCTGTATGCCTTGTGAACTATCTGTTGGTGCAGCGACTTGTGGTAGTGATGTGGTTTTTTGCTGATGATGTCATCAATGGTACAATTTTTCCAAAAGGAGCCATCAATTGGCTTGGTGTATCTTCCTCCCTTCTGCTTGTCATGATCGTTAAGCTAAAATTTGGGGGCCAAGAGAGGTGAGACAAAGAACCTCACCCCCCTGTTGGTTCAAAGACCTCTCCACAGGTGTGACTGTATACTAGACCGGTAGTCAGTGACGGATAAAATCCAATTGCAGTGGTACCAACCTAAGACAGGAGGCTAACGCCTTGAGGTCAGCTCATCCGATAACGGGTAAGGACCATATGTACTATTGGACAACCTAAGGCAGGCACGATCCCTAAGCCACATGCTTGTTGTTTAAACAGAGGGGGAGATGTTGAGAGCCACAGCCGAAGGGGCCCCAGCAAACTTCCAGCTGCCAGCAAACTTTCAGACTGCCAGCTGATGATTGGCTCACAGCAGACCCAGCAACATCTAGCTGATTGGCTCCTCTGCGGTGATGCTCATTGGGGGACTTCTTTGGCTCCGCCCATGCAACCCAGCCAATCGTCCTCAAGAGCAGGAGGATTGTGGGAGGTGATAAGGCTTGTGTTTGTGTGAGAGGCTTATGGGAAGCCGGTGGTGGCAGTTGGGCTCTGAGGGTTTTTCCTGAGGAGCTGTTTTGTTTGGCCTGTGTGGTTCTAAAAATAAAGTTCGTTTCTTTTGACAAGTGGCTCCTGAATTGTGCCCAGCCAGACTGCAGCAACACTCATTCAGGGAAAAATAATGTAAGTCTACAGAAATGTAGGAGTTTAGAGTAAGGTGAGATGGGGAGAGAAATTCACAGACAGGATTTGAATAGGTGGGAAAATGAGGGTTGAGCATTCTAACCAAGGGGCTCGCATAGCCATCATAGTAACTAAGGTGCCTAGTACAGTGCCAATTAGTTGTAAACAGGAAATATTTGTTGAATGGCTTGAAAGATATTTGCATGCCTAGTGCGCATCAAAATTGGTACATAAGGGGCTGGGGTTGTGGCTCAGTGGTAGAGTGCTTGCCTAGCATGCACAAGGCACTGGTTTGATCCTCAGCACCATATAAATGTAAAATAAAGATATTGTATCCACCTAAAGCTAAAAAATAAATATAAAAAAAAAATTGGTACATAAAACAAGTGGTGAGGTCTTGGGAAATATTCAAAGCCATACGAAAAAAATGACAATTTCACCAGATTTATTGGTAAGCAAATTAAAACTTTTAAAAAATTAAGATACTTAAATTTTATATATCATTATGAGTGGAGAGATATATATCTCCATATATAGATATATATCTCTCCACTCATAATGATATATAAAATTTAAGTATTTTAATTTTTTGAATATAAATATTTTAATTTTTTAAATATATATATTATGTGTGTAAATTGCAAAATTTCAAAAAGTTCTTCAAATAAAATGTGAGGCATAAGAGAAATTTCTCCCTTGTAATATCTTCAGAAAATACGCAAAATTACTGGAAAATACATGTTCACATTAGGGTCTTTACAGGGTGAAGGCTTGGAAATATGAGTGGTGGGTTTATACTGAGAAAAAGAAATGGGGAAAAAAGTGACCAAAGTAACAGCTAAGAGATAAGCTGTAAGATTCCCAACCTTTTCCTAAAGAAAGAACTGCTAAATAAATCTTATTTGTACTGCTGTAAAAGTACAAATTATGTAAAGTGGATTATGTGCCCTGACAATAAATATGATAATCTATATTATGTAACATATCACATATATCTGAAACAATACAAATATTATAAATTGAGTTCATTCAATAGACTTGCACAACAAGGAAGCATCTATCATTAAAAACCAACTTTGGGGAAAAACAAAAACCCTATTAATGTTAAGAATTTGTTATTGCATGCATACATGTGCATATATACACATAATCTCTTCATAAAAATCTCCAAAACTTAAAAATAGTCTGATCATGAAATTATAACCCATACTGGGGGTAAAGCTCAGTGGTAAAGCACTTGCTTAGCATGCATGAGGTCCTGGATTCAATTCAGAGAAATACACCACACACATACACACACACACATACACACACACACACACACACACACACACACACACTATAATCCCCTCTTAATTTTGAGATGCTTTAGGACCCTGAGTAAAAATAATGGCATAAATAATACAATATACTATACAATAACATACAATGAAATAATAGCTCATTATTAGAAATATTAGGGATTAATAATAACTGGAAAGAAAAGTGGGCCACCAATCTTTATTTTGGTATGAACATTGTTGCACTAAAGTTTACTAGTCTTTAATTTCAAATTTTGCTCTCACTCTAGCTTGTTTCACCTCTTCAAAAATATATGTGGCGTACTTTGGGGCTCTCTGTGGATAACCAGTGTGGTCAGCTGAGTGTTGCTATAAACTTCAGATCTGGATATTGTCACCCATTTGCTCTTTCTAAATACACAGGAATTTATTTCAGGATACCTGTCCTATTACATTTTTTTCAATGCTAATGACAGTGTAGCAGAAATTTCAAATGGAATGAATTTGAAGGGGTCAGCATCTTCCCTTCCACTGATTTTTAAAAACTGATTGTTGAGAAGAATGTTTCCAGTGCAGGATGACCAGGCTATGCACAGCTGATCTAATCATTGCCAGCCCCCTTATAACAGTGTCTATGGACACACAGTTCATTCAACTCATAGTGAGGAGAATCAAAAATGAAGATGGCTGAAATAAATTGGGTCAAATCTGCAGCAGGCCAGCTCAGTGGTCACACATAAATGAAGGTATATTCAAAAATAACAATGGATCATATTCTTGTGGGTAAAATAGGAGTTATGATGGTATGGTATCAGCTAGTTTCAGGATACTAGCAAGCAAAACATAAATCATCAATATTTATACAGGTGAAAAATAAAAATAAACAATACTGTGTAATATAAATGTAAGCAAATTTATGTCCCAACTACCTAATTTCCAGCTCATTCATTCTAATAATAATAACAATAATAATAACAACAACAGCAACAGAAGCATTGGTGAGTCAGAATATTTTAAGTATTATTTTTAATATTTTGGTTTCATTATGTTGGGGTTGGATTTCTTCCATTTGTCACACTGAATCCATCCTATCTTCATCTCTGCCTTGTTCTATGCCTTGGGAGGCTAATCTGTTTGGACTCAGTTAACTGTCTCCCTTGTCTTCTGGCTTTCTATAGATTTGGCCAATAGGGGTATGAATAGGAGATCAGAAGGAGGAAAGAGAATTAGATTGACATTGTTTTCTGCTCCCCTTTGTGGCTCATTCTAGATGGCCCATGCCACAGCCTGTCTCCATGTTCTAGTGACCACTTTCTCCTCTTTGTCCAGTTACTGCCCTATCCCAATGGTTTCCATCCTCCTCACAACTCTGCAAATAGCCCCTCTATTAAATGCTCCTCAAATAACTAAATTTATGTTTTCAAATGGACTCTTGAATGACTCATATGGTCAGTTATCATGTTTTAGAATTATTTGGTATTAGTGTTCATCCAGAACAATTGTTTGATGGTAACAAAAGATATGTCAATCTTCTTTCCTCTGTGCATGGTTTCCTTGATAAACCTCAGGGGAATGTACCTTCACTATTATCTCTGAACCCTCCCTTCAAGGGTATGTGGCCTCACTTTTATTAAAATGGTTTGAGTTTATGAGTTGTCTCACGAGGTTTGGGGAAATAAGCTCAAGTCCACCCTCTATTAACCAATTTTTTTTTTTTTTTTGGTGATAGAAATCAGGTAAGTCTAGTTATTGAGTTAAATTCTTATTGGGACATAATTCCCCATGACATTTTTGCATGCTTTCCACCCAGCTTTTGTTCTGGACTACCTTTTCATGGACATTTCTGCTGCAAAAAGCTTGGAAGATACAGTGTCCGCATCTCTGGCAGAGAGTATATATTTTCCCTCACCAAGATCTAAAAGAAAGACAATGTTTCCCTTAAGGTCAAAGGAAGAACAGGTGTGCTTGCAGTTCATTATAAAAGACAGGAATTCTAAGCTTGGAGTTCCTTAATTGTGATACAAACTCACAGAATGCCCAGCACCCATGTGGAACTCTCCAAATCAACCCTTAGAATTTGGAAGGTAAAACGAACCAATCAAACATGCTTTTTGTTCATGTTGTTTGTTGTGCTGTGAGTACAAAAGGCCTTTCTTTTGGACTGGATATACTTCATGTTTTCTGCTAGCATCTATAGACTATGGTAATCTAAACAGCTAGCTTATGTGTTAGTCAGCTGTCACTATAACAAAATATCTGAGATCAATTATAAGGAGAAAGAGTTTATTTTGGCTCACAGAATTATCATTTTCATTAAAAATTATACACATCCATTTACTTATATATACATAAATACATTTTTAAATTTATTTATTTTAATTAGGTATATATGACAGCAGAATGCATTTTGATTCATTGTACACAATTGCAGCACAACTTTTCATTTCTCTGGTTGTACACGAAGTAGCGAAGTACCGTTGCATCATATGTGCAGTCATACATGTACCTAGGGTAATGATGTCCAGCCCATTCCACCATCTTTCCTGCCCACCCCAGCCCTTTCTCTCCCCTCCCCTCCCTCCCCTTTGCCCAAAGTTCTTCCATTTTTCCCATGCCCACCCCTGACCCCCATTATGGATAAGCATCCACTTATCAGAGAGAACATTTGGCCTTTGGTTTTTTGGGATTGGCTTATTTCACTTAGCATGATATTCTCCCAACTCCATTTACCTGCAAATGCCATAATTAAAAATTATTTTTATTGTCCCAAAAATGGTGATAAAAAGATCACTGGGGGAAATATATCATTAAGAGACAAGTCTTCTTATTTCACTTGATTTTGGTATGTAAATGTGATGTTTGTCATGCATGCATGGATGTTTATGCACATGGTTTTTATCAGATAATTTTATGTTTTTACTCATTGAAATTATATCATATTTTCTATTGCCTTAAATTTGCTGTCTGCTATCATATTGAATTGACACTAACAATAATTGCAATATAGTATGTGCCCCTACAATAGTGACCTGTCTTGAAGTTGTGTTCTTGTCCTTGAACTTGCTTCAACCTTCCTCACTTGAGCTAATGTCAACTTGCTTTTCATGCTCTGCTACTTGTTTGATGCTTTAGGTTCAATTCCAGTTCTTAGACATCTGGAGGTCAACTGTTCACTCTACAATGTTTAGCTTTTTGATCTGAGCAGTTTCTACAGTGTGACACTGTTATCTCCTCAGTAAGATAGGAACTGATACTTTGTAGGTTTTATATGGTTGAATAAGAGCCATTCCTGACTCCTTTTCTTTCCTCTGCTTCCTCTTTCAGCATTTTTCCTCAGACAAGTCATATTAAAAGAAAATTTCCAATAGAGCTGGCTATATAGGTCTATAATCCTAGCAACACAGAAGGCCAAGACAGGAGAATTCCAAGATTGAGGCCAACCTAAGCAACTTAGTAAGACCCTCATGGGAGACAAAAAGCAGAGAGGGCTCACAATTTTAAAGGTTCCAGTCCATGAACTTGTGGACCCATTGCTTTTAGGTGTCTAGTGGGGATGCCAGACAGAATGGCAGGGAGGGCTGGTCATGTGGCTCTGTGCTAGAGTGCTTGCCTAGAATGGCAGGGAGTGCAAGGCAGAGCAAATAGCTCACCTTGAGGCCAAGAAGCAAACAAGAGCAAGATGAAAGGTCTGGGATCCCACAGTCCCTCTTGATGGCATACTCACAATGACCTAAGGATATACCACTAGGCCCCACCTCCTCCCAACAGCACCACCCTGGGAAGCAAGCCTTAAACACATGGGCCTTTGGGGGATATTCAACATTCAAACTAAAGCATCTAGTAAATAGTAAAAATCTCAGACCCTTCATAATTCTTAAGTCTGATGATTCCCACCCCAGTTCATTACCATCTGAAGTCATGCCATTTGATATCAGGCCTATCGCCTTTTGTAACTGTAATCACTGCTCCTCTGGCTACTGGCCATTGAATATGCTACATGGATTTTCCCATGTCTAGACCCTCTCATTTTCATTGACTAGGGGACTCATATTAACCATACTGTTTCCCAGTAACAGTTACAATTACCATTAAAGCAATCCCAAGATGGCAGCTCTTACACCAGTGTTTTTCTCTAGGCTCCTTCATGAGATGAAGTAAAGATTAGGTGCCTGGGTAGGCTACGTGTGAAAAATCCACTCTTGCATCCTTATTTCCAAAGTCTTTACATTCCTCCTTCTACATTTTGCAAAGGCAATTTTAGCACTTTGACTTCTTTAGTATGGACCCCACTGAGTCCAGGTTTGTTGATTTAGGATCATTCAAGCTGCTCTAGAAAGCAGGGGAGAGTGCGAGAGGATCTTATACCAGCAATTAAATGACACATGACTCCACTCTTAAAACCTACTGGCCAGAACCACATGATCCCTCCTGCAAGAGGAATAGCAAAGTGCAAATCTCAGGGAACAAGAGAACTAGACATTTGTGAGCACCACACCCACAGAATTTAGGGTTGCCTCAGCAATGAAAAGTCAAAATATCACAAACTATTCATACCCCCTAATGGACAGGCCCCTGTTTACAGGACCTACCCCTTCAGTCCTCCTGAACAACCATCAAAACCAGAGTTCCTTAAATTTTCAACTTGAAGATTACAGCAGCTATGTTTGATTTATTTTATTTATTTGGTACCAGGGATTGAACTCAGGGGCACTCAAACACTGAGCCACATTCCCAGCCCTATTTTGTATTTTATTTAGAGGCAGTGTCTCAGAGTAGCTTAGCACCTCGATTTTGCTGAGGCTGGCTTTGAACTCGCAATCCTCCTGCCTCAGCGTCCTGAGCCACTGCCATGCCCAGCTATGTTTTATATTCTTTATAGAGTTTTTTTTCCTTTCTTTTCTCTCTGCCAACTTCCACATACTATATGTAAAGTATGTGGAGTAGTTAATATTTCAAGTTTTAAAAGTGGACATATGTATAAATCATTATCAACTCACTTTAAGACACAAGTCTAAGCCATTTGCATGTGGAGTTTAATGGTGCCTTCTGGATCTGTTAAGGCCAAATCTTGTAACTGCTGCTTCTGTTTTATAATGGAATGTTCCCTGGATGTGCCCAGTGATCACATAACAACTAGTTTGTGATGGGTGGTTTAGGTTGTCTAGTCACTTGAAGTCGCCAAATTAGGTGTTTAGTTTCTATCAGAATCTAGTAGTGAGTAAGAATAGCTTTTCAAATAAAGAATAATTATAGCATGGACTTCCTCCAAAACTGAGTTTGCTCGGTGGCTTGGCAGTCTCCATAAAGCAGCTCTATTGCCACACACCCTCAATGCTATTGGATCTGCTAGCTCATAAGACCCAAGAGGCTTGTCAGCCTGCATTCCAGCCTCAGTCTGCTGCAGAGCTTGTTCTTGTTCCCGGCTCACTTAAAACTGGATTGTTATGGGTTATCTCATAAATAAGTAGGTGCAACATGCCCAAATGTGGCATATATTGTCACCAAAATCCAAGGAGGCTCATCAAACACTGCATCTTTTTCTTTGTGGTGGATGGTGCAAAGTACTGCTACTTCGTTCTCTATTTAGAAGGGATTTATCAGTATGACCCAGACCAGACCCCTTGAAACTTCATCGAAATAGTAGGGCCCTGAACTTTTGCAAGATTTTTCTTCCATCCTCTGGTGTACCATTTTTCTACTTCCTGATCACCAGGTTCAATTAATTAACAATGTAACAATCAACATAAAGGTACAAAATTATGCGATGTAGAATACAATAAAGACAGACTCTTATCTCTGCTACATAAATACAAACTGTTCTGATTTTGCCTACAAATGGGAGTCTTTCTTCCTGAAAACACTGATTACAAAGTCAGGATTCCTGAGAACAGGGAGAGTTAAAAAGCTTAGTTCCAAAATAATTGCCTGGTTTTTATATCCTGACCTAGAGATGATTCTAGGGAAAAGATCAAGCAGCAAGGGAAAATATAAGACACTTGTTCTCCTGTTTTCTTCTCCTTTTCCTGATGACAAAATTGGAAAAAACAAATCATAGAATTTATACAATAGAATTTATATGATGAAGATCCATAAATAGAAGCACTGATCACACCAGCCTAAGCCAGCTTCATTCAGAGCTATACAAGCACACAGCACTCTTTAGGAGGATTCTCTCTCTCTCTCTCTCTCTCTCTCTCTCTCTCTCTCTCTCTCTCTCTCTCTCTCTCACACACACACACACACACACACACACACACACCTTACCCATATAAAGCCATATAGGATATATGTTCATGAGTTTCCAAAAGGAAATTAACAGCCTAAAACATGAGGAAAGTAAAGGTAAATAAAATTCAAGCTCCACAGACAGATTTCCTCACATTCAAAGAATAAAACTACCACAAAACCCTCCTGTGAATTTTCTTTATCTTTTCTAAGTCAAAAATTTTTCTGTGGAGATCACCACAGTCTAGCATCTACTATACAAATACATGGTATATCAATTTTTATTTAAATCCTAAAAGAATCTGTCTCAGTATGAAACATTTTTTTCTTTCTCACATTTTTAGTAATACACAGAATCTTTTTCCTAACCAAAAATACCTTTTTCTTCAAATATTCTAAGTGATGTAGTTTAAAATTACTAAGGTTTTCCTCATTCATTTTAGCCTACAATTGATTGTGTCACTTAAATCGGTCTGACTGATGAGAGGAAAAAAAAAAAAAAAAACTTCTCCACCAGATAGAGCTACTGGAAAGCTCATCTACTAAGCAATAATTTATAGAAGAGGTAATTTATTATTTATAAGTTATTTACACCACCCATAGAATCTCTTTCACTTCAGTGACAAAGGATAGCATATATGACCAAAGATGATCAGAAGGCATAAGATACCTTACTCACCTTTCTTGTGAGGAAATTAAAGAACTTTATAGTCATTAATCCAGTAATTCTAGCAATATACTTTTGTAAAAAAGGATAAATATCCTATTCATTTAACCATCTAATTATTTTAAATAAAGAGAATTCAGAGAAAACATAAAAGTGAATATACTGGGGGTATAAACTTGGGTCAAAAATGTAAAAATTAAATCTATGAAGCAAAGAAAACAATCAGAAATTATTTACATATGCACTGGAAAGGCAAGCAAAAATATCTGGGAAAAAAAAAAACAAGTACCATGGCTAAGGACAAACCCAAATGCAGATCAGAAACACAGAACACCTTAGGGTAATAATTCCCAAAGTGTACACTAAGGAGCCACAGGCCACTAGAGTTCGAAGCAGCACCTTGGGATATTTTAGATTTCTTTACTTTAAATTTTTTAGAAAAACAAGTAAACATTTGTCACACAATTCATGAATGTCTACAATTATGTTTGGATCTAATTAATAAATGGAACTATTACCTATTTCTTTGGCTGAAGTACACTATGAAAATAAATCGCTGAGATTCTAAGGATACCATGAAATAAGAAAGTTTGAGGATTTCTGCCTTGGCAACATGCTAAGAGTTCAAGGACACCGTCCATTCAGATCAAATGTAAAAATATGAACAAAAGTGAAAAGGACAGAGTCTCCAGCTTCTACATAACCAGGTGAGCATGGATAGAACCTTTTAACTTCACTTGATCCTAGCTCTAAAAAAAATCATGTCCTCTTATCAGAATTTACTGCAGGATCTCTTTAAAACTAGTGAATTTTCCTTGTAAGTCAGCGAATCTTACTATTATTTAATAATAAAAACAAAACTGTAATTATTCAATGTTGGTTTTAGGACCAAATAATTACATTTATCCAAATGTTTTATGTGAGAAATCCTACAATTTAAATATGCCTTTTCTAATGAAGAAATGAATAAACTTTATGGAAACATTCATTAAGCAACTTTGAAACAGCCCAATATAACCATCTTAAATTTTAATTAGGGGTTGACAAACTTTTCTAGAAAAGTCCAGATAGTAAAAAAAAAAAAAAATTAAATGTTCTTTTTATCTGACTCTTTAAAAATATAAAACAGAAACAAGGATACGAACAAATATTTATATACTAATGTTCATAGTACTAATAGTCATAGTATTAATAGTCAAAAGGTAGGAACAATCCAAAAGAGAATCAATGGATGAAATGGATATACAAACTGTGGTATACATGTACAATGGAATATTATTCAATCCTAAAAAGGAATAAAAATCTACAATATGGATGAACCTTGAAAACATTATGATAGGTCAAACAAGCCAGACACAAAAGAACAAATATCGTATGATTCCACTTATGCAAGTTAGCTGGATAGTCAAATTCATACAGATAGAAAGTAGAATAATGGAGACCCAAGATCTGTGGGAAGTTGCTACTTAATGAATGCAGAGTTTCTGCTTGGATGATAAAAAAGTTCTGGAGGTCATAGTGGTGAGAGGTGCACAACAATGTGAATATATTTAATACAACTGAATTATACATTTAGAATTGATTAAAATAGTAAATATTATGTTTTGTATATTTTACCATAGTTGAAAAAGAAGGTAAAAAATTATTCTTAGTTCAAGGACCATACAGAAACATACTGCAGACCACGAATGACTGCAGGACATTTTGTCAGCCATAGCTCTGAAGTATAAAACCCAATAAATAAAATAGAGTGCTATGAAATACTAAAAAAATTCCAAGTCATTGAAATTCATTTTATTTTAACACAAACATGTTAAATTTTTCATATTTAATGCTTATTAAATTTACCAAAATTTATAAATGCAACTACAGTTGCTGCAGTCTGGCTGAGCACAATTCAGGAACCACTTGTCAAAAGAAACAAACTTTATTTTTAGAACCACACATGCCAAACCACACAGCTCCTCAGGAAAAACCCTCAGAGCTCAACTGCCACCACCGGCTTCCCACAAACCTCTCAACCTCCCCCACTCCTCCTGCTCTTGAGGCCGATTGGCTGGGTCGCGTGGGCGGAGCCAAAAAAAGTTCCCCAATGAGCAGCTCCATGGTCTGAAAGGGCGGGGAAACAGCCCAATGAGCATCACCGCAGAGGAGCCAATCAGCTAGATGTTGCTGGGTCTGCTGTGAGCCAATCATCAGCTGGCAGTCTGAAAGTTTGCTGGCAGCTGGAAGTTTGCTGGGGCCCCTTCGGCTGTGGCTCTCAACATCTCCCCCTCTCTGTTTAAACATGCATGTGGCTTAGGGACCGTGCCTGCCTGAGGTTGTCCAATAGTACATATGGCAAAATTTTGTAAGCAATGAGCTCTAATATCTTTAGTTTTTTTCTCCAGCATGAAGGGAACCCATCAAAAATCCAGAAGAAGTATCATCTATAACATGCAAATATTTTAATTTTCCAAATTCTGGCAAGTGTGTGATGTCCATCTGCCAAATATGGTTAGGTATCAGTCCTCTAGGATTGATTCCAAGATTAACTAGTGGTAAAAAGGTCACACAATTTTGACATTGCTTTATTATTTGTCTAGCTTGTTCCTAAGTTATTTTAAAACGATTTTGTAAAGTATTAGCATTGATATGCATCTTTTTATGAAATTTTGTAGCTTCTTCTAGTGTAGAAAAAATATGTATGTCATGTGTAGTTTTATCTGCTAAATCATTGCCCAAACTAAGGGCTCCAGGCAATCCTGTATGTGCCCTGATATGTCCTATAAAGAATGGATCTTTTCTGTCCCAGATTGGACTTTGTATAGTGGAAAGCAAAGAGAAAACAGTAGAGGAAGGGGAAATCCTACCAGCATCTTCAAGGGATACTATAGCATTAACTATATACTGACTATCAGAAAATAAATTAAATACAGAATCTTTAAATACAGAATCTTTAAACATCACAAAAGCTTGTAATACTTCATTAAGCTCTACCTTTTGAGCTGATTGTTTGGGTACTAAAAATGTAAAAGTTTGATTAGGTGTAACTATTGATACTGTACCATTATTTGACCCATCAGTGAATATATTTGGAGCATTCATGATAGGTGTTTTTCTTGTCATTTTTGGAAAAAATTACAGGATGCAATGACCAAAAAGACAATAAAGGATTAGATGGTAAGTGGTTATCAAATGAAACATTAGATTTGCACATGATTATTGCCCAAGCATTTAACTCATTAGCTAACTCATCAATTTGATTCATAGTATATGGAGTAATAATTTTATTGGGAGAAATTCCAAATACTCCCTTTGCTGCTTTTATTCCTTTGAGTATTAATTGTCCTACAGCCTCAGGATACCTAGTAAGAATAGTGTTAGGAGAATAAGATAAATGTATCCATAATAATGGACCTTCTTGCCAAAATACTATTGTAGGAATATTTTTTGTTGGTAGTACAATAAATAATAAAGGCAAACTTATATCAATTCTATCCAAAGCATATTTTCCATATATGTTTCAATGATTTTTAATGCCTTTCTTGCTTCAGGCGTTAACATTCGGGGTGAATTTGGATCTGATGGACCTTTTAGGATATCAAATAAAGGTCCCAACTCTCCTGTTGGTATACCTAGATAAGGCCTTATCCAATTTATGTCTCCTAATAACTTTTGAAAGTCGTTAAGTGATTTGAGCTGATCTACTCGTATTTTAATTTTTGGTGGACGGACCATGGTTGAGAATAATAGAACTCCTAAATAATTAATTGGAAAATTCAATTGTACTTTATCTATTGCTATCTCTAGATTATAATTTTTTAATAAGTTTGTGTGGCATAACATTCTAGCAATGTGTGCTAATAATACATCATCCATATAGTGAAATATTTGTAGTTCAGGATTTTGATTTCTAAGTGGCTGGATTACTTTGTTAACATAAATTTGACACATAGTTGGGCTGTTAGCCATCCCTTGAGGGAGTACTTTCCATTCATATCTCTGATCAGGACCTTCATGATTCAGTGCAGGGATAGTAAATGCAAAACGTGGACTATCCTCAGGATGAATTGGAATTGAAAAAAAAAACAATCTTTAATATCTATAACTAAAACATACCAGGTTTTTAGCAAAGCAGACAATTGAGGAATCCCCGATTGAGCAGGTCCCATAATAACTATCTCATTATTAATGCCTCTTAAATCTTGTAATAATCTCCATTTACCAGATATCTTTTTAATGACAAAAATGGGAGTATTATAGGGAGATACAGAAGGTTGTATATGTCCTTCTGCTAATTATTGTTTGACCAAGTCATGGGCTGCTTGTATCTTTTCTTTAGTCAGGGGCCACTGAGGAACCCATACTGGTCTTTCTGATTTCCAAGTAATTTTTATTGTCTCAGTGGCCATTTCTGAAAATCCAACCCATGTCTGTCTGTTCTTTGATCTATTTGTATTGGTGCTCCTATACCTTGTTCTTGTTTTTCTAATCTTTTTCCTTTCCTAAAACCTTGTCTAGCCATAATAGTGGGTGCATTTTGATTGATGTTATTTGTTAATGTCAAACCTAATTGATCTAGGACATCTGGTCCCCATAAATTTACAGGGAGATGATCCAATACATATGGTTGTATAGTTCCTTCACATCCTTCAGGATCCTTCCAATCTAATACCATTGCACTTCTACGGGGATTAGTTGCCACTCCTAGGCCTCGAAGCGTTTGAATGGCTTGTTGTAATGGCCAATGTTTTGGCCATTCTTGACGAGAGATGATGCTAAGGTCTGTACCTGTATCCATTAGCCCATTAAATTCATGTCCTTGAATATTTAGTTTTAGCATGGGGCGAGAATCTAAATTTAAAGAAAGCATAGCCCAATCTACACCTGTGGAGCCTAATCCCTTGGAACCCCTTTCCACAGTACTACTGGAAAATTTATCATGTAGGCTGGGTATTATCAGAGCCCAACTGCCACCACGGGCTTCCCACAAACCTCTCAACCTCCCACACTCCTCCTGCTCTTGAGGCCGATTGGCTGGTTCGCATGGGCACAGCCAAAAAAAGTCCCCTGATGAGCAGCTCCGTGGTCTGAAAGGGCGGGGAAACAGCCCAATGAGCATCACCCAGAGGAGCCAATCAGTTGGCAGCTAGAACTTGCTGGGGCCGCTGTGAGCCAATCATCAGCTGGCAGCTGGAAGTTTGCTGGCAGCTGGAAGTTTGCTGGGGCCCCTTCGGCTGTGGCTCTCAACATACAGTATTGACCAAAAATATCTGAGATAAGCCTCAAAATAAGGTAGACTATATATAAAGTCATATAGACAAATAGAGATACGATGATACTTATCGAGGATCTCAGCTTTATCTATTATAGACATGGGTAGGGCAGGGGACAGTAGAGATGAATACAACATGGCAACTTGAACGAAGTGTAAAATTTAGGATGAAAGATATGGTAGGTAAAGCTTAATCTCAGAAGAAGCAAAAATACTCAGCTCCAAGGTTCAGATTTGAAGTTTGATATTATAATTTATACCACTTCCATTTTCTTCCCCACTCATTTGGTATAGAATAGACCACTTTCCCTCCCATTTGAGGGGGGAAGGGGGAAAAAAGGAAACAATACAAATTGAAGCATACTGTAAGGACCCTCTTAGATCTCTCCTCTTTTTATAATCTTTATATCTAAGACTCACTTAACTCATTGGTTGGTTAGCATCATCTCAGATTCTGGAGCCAAAATGTTCCTTAAAAAGAAAAATCTAAGACATTTCTTCCTAGGGTGAGTCAGCCATAGGCAGAAAATCATTATAAAGGAGAAACTTCTTTCAGATTAGGAAAATATAAACACATAGATAAAAGACTACTGGAAAAGATGTGTTCCAAGCAACTCCAAACTAAGTGTGCATGAATTTTTCAGGTCAGGACACAGGACAAGGCAGAAACAAGGATGGTGTGCATATCTCTGGTCCACATGACTGACTATGGCCTCAGCCAGGAGTACTCAAATGGCTGAGGAATGCCTGGTATGGCTGGGAGCTGGAATCAGCTTGTTCACTCATGAGTGTCACCTGGGCTAGATTGAGCTGACTCTCAGGTTACCTTCAAGGAGCCTCTCTGTGTGTCCTAGGCTTTCTCACAGCACTTTAGCCTCAAGCAGTGAGACTTTTTTACATGATGCTTGAGAGTTCAAAAAGTAAGTGTTCCAGTAGTCAAGGTGGAGCTATATAGCCTTTTATGACCTAGCCTCAGTAGTCACATAGTCACATAAAGTGACTATGGTCACTTTAACCATATTCTGCCAGTCAAAATAGTCACCAGCCCATACAGACTTAAGAAGAGGAAACACTGACTCTCTTTTTATGAGAAGATTGTCAAAGAATTTAAAACCAGGTTTTAAAACCACTATGGACATATTAAATGAAAGAGAGATGAAGATTCTTGCCAAAGTGTTAATAGTGCCCAGTTCCCAGGATTGTTCAAAAGAAATTTAATTAATCTATCATTTTTATGGCAGACTAATCCAAACACATCCTTCAAGGATGGCAAAATTCCATCTACCTATTTTCATGTGATACAGTAACAGATAAACAGAAACTTCAATTGTTTTACATAATTTACATGAAAGTTGATCAACAGCTTACTTTTGACCTTAGTGCCATCTTCCAGTTATAATCACCTCTTTTGTTTGTTTGTTTGTTTGTTTTTAACAAACACCATTCAAGCTCAGGCTTAGGCTAAATCATATCTAGAGTACAGACAATATCTATAGCAAATGAACAAAGCAGATTAGGATCACAGAGGCATTAGGGTTGCTGACAGTGGTCATTTCTTATAATTCCTCAACTTCATGAATTCATAGGCCAAGAAAAACTTTAAAAATAAGCCACATGTTGGGCACATAAAATTACCAATGTTTTATTCTCCAAAGTAAGAACATTTGAAAAACAAGTAATATTGACTATTATTTCATTACATTAAAAAAAAGGACGGGCAATTTTGAAATAAAAAACAATCCTTAGAGTAAATAAATTTAACTAAATCAAAAACTCACTATGTTCTCATTTCTCTGGTGCTCTGTAGAAGGTTCACCACAGGTGAACCAAGCTCACAAAATGGGCAAAAACATTCATGCATCTGACATTTTGGTCTCCTCACTTCCTTGCATTTCTTTCTAATGGTTCTAGAACTTTATCTTTCTCTGAGGAGCCTATAGTCTAAAAAAGACAAATAAATGATTATATGCTATAATACTTATAAACATTATAGGAATATTATATGCTAAGAATACTATAAACATACAAAGAGAGAGGGCAATCAAGAAAGATTTCACAAAATAGATGAAAAGGTTTTGCCCATGACAAAGAATATTTCAGGCAGCAATAACACCGTGGCTGAAAGTAGAGACAATCTACATATACAGACTATCCAAGGAAGTGAAAATTAGTAGTTATATTTGGTTGTAGAATAAGGATTAATTTCCTCTTCCTTATTTTTCTATTTTCCAAATTTTAACAATACAGCATGCATTTCTATAAAGTTTAGGAAAGTTTTTTTACCTATTTTTTTTTAATAGAAAACATCATGTTGCCCAGACAGATCCCAAACATCTGGGCTCAAGCCATTTTCCTACCTCAGTCACGCACCTCAGCCTCCCCAGTAGCTGTGACCACAATCATTTCAATTCTGAAAGTTAGCTTAGGAAGACCCAACAAAAGGCCTATTTTTCCCTTTAAGAAAGCAGTTTGAACTTAAAGAGGCCAGGGTATAAAATGGAGATGCTAAAGATTGGGAAGAGGGTGGCAGGTGCCTTTCTTTGGCTAAAACAGATGACACTGGGGAAAATAATCATAATATTCCCTCCTTGTCTATGTGAGAATCCAGGACTGAGTGTACTCAATATTGCAGGCCTTTCGTCCATATGGTCATTAGGCAGAAATTCCCAGCGGGGGACAAGAGCTGACAGATCAAATGCTTAAAGGTCAGAGTCAATGGACCAAGGCTAGAATCCCAGCTCTACCACTTACTAGCTCAATGAACTTGGACAAATTGTCCAACCACTTTAAACTTTTTTCATATGTAAAATGAAAAACTGCCTACCTCTCTGTATTTTTGTGCAGATAGGCTGATATAAAATGTAGTACTTAAAAGAACATAGCACAACACCAGAAAACAACAATTATAATAAGGGGATATTCTTACATCTAAATGAGAAGTAGACACTTGTTTGCTCTATTGATTGATAAAAGCTTTAATATTCCATTTGCCAAATCTACAGCTAAAAGCTTTGAGTGCATAATATACCTTTCTCAGCAAGAACATTGACCTCTTAAGCCTTAAACGAATGTTATTTTTTAACAGAAGTTCTAAATACATCTGGTATTTGCGGTTGTTCTAAAATTAAGCTATTTTTAGAATGATTGTTCTGCACGGTGCATTAACAACTAAATGGAGCCTTCTTCAAACCCCTAGATTCTAAAATCTTATTGAAAACTAGGCAGAGGTTTCCTCGTTCTCCTCTTATTCCAGCAGGCTTTCTAATTCACTCTTAAGAGAGGCGGAGATTTTTCTGTGGAAAAAAGCCTTCTGTCTTCCAGTTCGACCTTAAAGTAACCGTCCCTTACCCAGGCTTTCTTTTAGAGGGAGTAAGGCCGGTAGAAGAATGTAATGTTGTCCAACAATTGCTGCAGCTTCCACAATCCCTCTCAGGAACCACAGAAAATCACAACCTGCCTCCCACCTCCTAGGTCTTTCTTTCTACTAACCTCGAACGCAAATGCCGCAGCCCCGCCCCCTGTAGGTAACCAATCAGGAAGGGTAAAGCGGCCCGGATGGGGCGGTTCCAGCTTGGCGCTGACGACGAATCACCTGCCTCAGACAGCAGGGGCGGAAGCGGAAGAGAGTCCAAAGCCCTGCTTTGGCCTTGGGTTCCGCCGGGGGAGGGGCATGTCCCGTGCAAGTGAGTGAGAAAATCCTGGGGCCCTGTCTACCAACAGAGTGGGGCGAAGAGACGCCTGCGAGCGCGGGAGGGAGGAAGCTCGATCCCCAAAGAAAAGAACGAGCAGGCAGAACCCGAGTGTGCGGGGACCCTAGAGACCGGTCCGGTCGGCGCCGCTTTGCTCCGGGCCATGGTGCAGGCGGAGCTCTGGGCGATCCCCAGGTGAGGGCAGCGGCTCCGCCCGGGCTTTCCACCGCGGCAGAACCGGGTAGATGAGGGGTGGGGAAGAAAGGATGCTGCCCGCACTGCTCCGTGGTAGCACCCTCAGCGGCCGAAGTTGCATCAGGAGCAGCAGAAAGCACAACGCCGGCCGAGGAGGCGGCTCGAGCTGTTGGTAAAGTCGCCTAACAGCTCGTTCTCTGTAGTATGCGAGTTAACAAAACAACCACAGAACAGGGCTCCGTATTAAGATCTCCTTTGAGCTTTTTTTCCTCGCTACGCGGATCTGGTTTATGCGAAAACATGCCTTGCACGTGTACCTGGAGGAACTGGAGACAGTGGATTCGACCTTTAGCTGTGGTCATCTACCTGGTGTCCATAGTCGTTGCGGTTCCCCTATGCGTGTGGGAATTACAGAAACTGGAGGTAAGAGGGTCCTGCACTATCGGCCTCAATCCTTTCGTCTACCTAAGGTTGGAGAAAAGACACTTTCCCCCCTTTTCTACCTTAAACACCCAGGTTTGGTATCTGAAAACCATCCCATGTAAATGAGAGCAGTCTTTGGATATAAACCTGCCCGATTTGTTCACTGTTCTTTCAATCATGCTACAGGATATGTTAATGTAGCTTCTTAGAAGAACATCGTTTTGCAAGAATTCATCATTTCCCTGAAAGCAAGGTAATTTTATTCGTAAAGTCTGATCTGTAGTTCAGGTATTGGACTTAACCATCAAATAAACTACCTTGAAAACCATGTATCAGATTTTATTAGCTTTTAATTAGCTTCCTGAATTAAAGGATTCTGGTTGGTTTGACTTTGTGTTTTGTCTTTACTTTTGAAATTAGCTCCTAACCAAAGCAAAAGTTTTGCAAAAAGTCTCTTGTATATTTTTTGATGTCATATTCTTATTGTGACATCAATAAAGTACTACAAACTGGAAACCCCCCAGGTAAATACTTACCTAAGAAATGTGCTTTATTTTCAAATGTATAGTGAACTTTAAATTCTGTGTTAATAAAAATCAGATAGTACCTTTACTAAGAAACACTTATTTTACAGGAGCTATGACAAGACCATGACTATTTTAGGCCCTTTTTTATTTTGGAAACTTTAAAAATAGTTAATGTATTTTATACATTTGTGTTCTGTATGTTCACTATTATATTGTGTTGACTTTCCCATACTGAATGATATAATATTTTGCTATATTAAGTATTTCTCACTTGTTAGATGTTTAGGTTATTTGAATTTGCCTGCCAAAATGCATATACAAAAGTCTTAATACAAATAGTTTTCTTACTTTGAAATATTTCCTTAGTGTATGGTATAGGAACTATTTTTAAGGTTAATGAAAGGTATAACATCTTCCCAGTTTAAGATTTCTTTAGTTGTGGGTTTTTAAGTACCACTAACAGTTAAGAAAAATTCTGATCCCAGAGAACACCCTGAGCCAAGTTCTCAACATCTTACCTAGACTCTTCTGAATACACCATCCAGAATATCAGCTAAAATGTATCACCATAAGTGTGTCCTTTCAGTCACTTGTAGCTCCAGAGCAAAAGCCAGTATTCCTAAGGCCATCAAGACCCATGGTCTGACACTACTCCCTACCTTCGACTTTCTCTCCTCATGTTCTGGGTTTCCACCACACTAGCTTCACTCAACTTGCTGGGCATGCTCCCTCATTAGATCCTTTGCATTCCTTCTTTATAGAATGCCATTTACCCAGAAGTTCTTACTCCTTTATGTCTTTCAGTTCTTTACCAAATGTCACCTGGCTACAAGGTTCTTCTCAACTTTTTGTATTTCCTTCCTTGCTTTATTTTTCTTTATAAGATTTCCCATCTACTACAATATATATTAAGCTTAGTTTTATCTTCCTCCTCCTGCTCAGATGACTGACACTCAGTAAATGATTGAGTCTCAGTGATGAATCAAGTTTTGTCTACTATAGGGCGAGAAATATAAAAACATGGCAACCTGCCTTCCTTGAACTTAGTGGTGAAGAGAAATGCAGCCACCAAAATAATAATAGTAGTAATAATAATAATAACAATAAGATACTATGGAAGAAATTAAAAAAGATTTTGAGAAATAAATAGGGAGGGCAGGGTTAATGCACCACTTCAAAAGATTGATCTGTCTGCTGTGGAAAATAAAGTGAAGTGAAGCTGGAAAGCTGTTATGGTAGTTGAGAGGTAGTGGGTGCCTGGGATATGATGATTTATGGCCAAAATCAAGATAGCAAAAGTGGAGGAAGAAAGCTGAATTTTAAGTATCCTTGGAAGTGAACAAACAGGTCTGGTAGTAAATTGGATTAGGGAGAAGAGACTCTAAGAGAAAGGGAAGAACCAAAGATGAGTCTGAGGGCTGGGGTTGTGGCTCAGTGGTAGAGCACTTGCCTAGCATGTGTGAGGCACTGGGTTTGATTCTCACACTGCATATAAATAAATGAATAAAATAAAGATCCATCAACATCTAAAAGAAAAAGATGAGTCTGACGTTTGGGGCCTGAGCAACTGAGTAAGTGGTAGTACCAGTTACTGAGATGGAAAAATTGAGATTTTTTTATGAATATTTAGTTTAATGAGAGACATTCAAATGATCGTGTAATATATGCAGTTGAATGTGCAAGTCTAGAGCTCAGACAGGTTTGCACTACAGATATTAATATGGGAATCTGTCTTAATCTACTTAGTCCTTCAGAAGAAAATACCAGCCAGACATGGTGACACACACCTTTAATCCCAGCTACTCAGAAGGCTGAGGCAGGATCACAAGTTCAAGGACCTGTCTAAAAATAAAGAATAAAAAATAAAAAGGACTGGGGATTAGCTCCTGAGTTTAATCCCCAGAATCATGCAAACTTTTTTTAAAATATTATTTAGTTGTCAGTGGACCTTTATTTTATTTATTTATTTATTTATTTATATGTGGTGTTGAGAATCAAACCCAGTGCCTTACACATGCTAGGCAAGCGCTCCACCACTGAGCCACAGCCACAGCCCTGCAAATTTTTTTTTTTAAAGGAAGAGAATCCATAGATCAAGTGGCTGAAACAACAGGAATTTATTTTCTCATAGTTCTCAAACTTTTGGAGTCCAAGATCAGCACACCAGCAGGATTGATATCTGGGTGAAGGCCCTCTACTTGGGTTGGGGATAGCTGCTTTCTTCCTCTATACTCACATGGTACAGAAAAAGCTCTCTGTTGTCTCTTCGTATTATAAGGCCACGAGCCCTATCAGATTGGATTTCCACCCTTATCACCTCATTTAACCTCATAAAGGTCCCATTTCCAAATAACTTGTCATTTGCATTAGGAGTTAGGGTTTTAACATACAAATTTTGGAAGGGACACAGTTCATTCAATAGAGTTGTCAGAATGTAGATAGTATTCAAAACTATGCACTAGATTATAAAGAAGAAATGGCAAAGGACCTAGCACCATCACCTATGGTGGCACACACCTGTAATCCCAGTGACTCAGGAGGCTGAGGCAGGAAAATCACAAGTTTGAGGAGCATCAGCAACTTAGCAAAGTCCTTAGCAGCTTAGTGAGGCCCTGTCTCAAAATTAAAAGGGTTGTGGTAAAGAAACTCTGGGTTCAATCCCCAGTACCAAAAAAGAAAAAGGACTTAGCACCAATTTTAGAAGATATATGAAAAGAATAGGAACTTACAAAGGAGATAAAGCAGCAGCCATTGGGAAAGTGAATGCCAGGAGACTGCTTCAAGAAAGACAGTGAACAATGTCCAAGCTGCGGCAGTGCCCATTGCTCTTCACAAATGGGAAGCTTGTTGGTGATCTTAGTAATGGTCTCAGTGGAGTTTTTTATTATTTTATTTTTATTTTTATTTTATTTTTTGTAGTTGTGCATGGACAGCAGGCCTTTATTCTATTTTTATGTGGTGCTGAGGATCAAACCCATTGCCTCACACATGCTAGGCAAGTGCTCTACCACTGAGCTACAGCCCAGCCCTTCAGTGGAGTTTTAAGGGCCCAAACCAGAAAAGAGTTATTTGAGAAAAGAATATGAGGTGAAAAAGTGGAATCAGGAAAAGAAAATAAACTTTGTTTTTGCTTGTTTGTTTTTGAGAATTTTGACTCTGAGGGGACCTGAGAAACGAATGGCACAATACCTGGAGAAGGAGTGTGTGATTTAGAAAAGGTTTATATTTCTTTGAGGTTAGAGATGCTCACTGAACCATGTCCCCATGATTTAATGCTAGCTGTAATTTTATTCAGTTCTCTTAAAAACCCCGAAAGAAGGTATCCTCATTTTATAGCTGTGAAAACTGAAACAAATAAGTAGCTGAATTGACATTGTACTCAGGGTTTTATATATGATATCCTATCCTTTTCATCTTTTCTCACTAAATAAGTTTATGTATCTGAAATTCTTAATACTATGCCCAGAAAATAGTAGGTGCTCAATAAGCTCTAGTTGCTCTAGTTACAACTATGATTTTTTTAACATATTGGTGTCATTATTGCATTGAAACAACAATTCTTTTTCTTGTGCAGTAGCAGCTTATGGAAGTAAACTCTCAAATTGAACAACTAAAGCAACATTACAGGTATCTGTTTGAGCACTAGATATACTTTGACTTATGTTTAAGGACATTTTGTGTGAAAAATACATGTCTTTAAACTCCAGAATCAAAAAGCTCACACTGTGAAAAGCCAGTGGGAGCTGAGACTCTAAAAACCAGGAGGTTCATGTAGCTCATCCCATGCCCATATTGAGGCACACACTCATTTATTGGAATGGCAGGAGAACCATCTGCACCATTTACACTATTTCCTGCACTCTTTGGCCAAGTATGTGTAATGGTAGTCAAATAAATTAGATGCATACATGATGACACATGCTCTGTAGACTTTTTTCCTTGTCCTGCTCATCCTTATGCTCCTGAGAGCTACTCTTTTTCAGTTCTGTTCTGTTCTATTCCTTTCAGAAGGATTAGGCCCAGAAAGCACTCGCCTCTATTTGTCTTTACTCTGTTTTGAAGCATTTGGCCAAGGGAAAATTAACTTACTCCTGGAGGCTTACTTTTAATGTTTTTTTTCTTTCTTTCTTTCTTCTTTCCTCAAATGACCTTAGGAAAAAATCTACTCTAGGGGCTGGGGTTGTGGTTCAGTGGCAGAGCACTTGCCTTGCACAAGTGAGGTACTAAGTTTGATCCTCAGCACCACATAAAAATAAACAAACAAAGATATTGTGTCCATCTGTAACTAAAAAATTAACAAATATTTTTTTTAAAAATCTACTTCTCCTTATTTTGTGAGTCAAAACAGCAAAACAACAACTCATGACTGCAAAGTTAAAGGATATTGTTAATGGTATTTTCATATCAGTGTGTCTCAAATTTGAACAGATTATTTAGATAAATATAAATTTAAAATAAATGTAGTGATTATATTGATTTCTACAGATACTAATATTGACTTATTCTATGGTTAATGTTGCTTAAATATGCACACACATAAAATAGGTTAAATTATTTATGCATGACATAAAAATCAAACCAACTATAAACCAATAATTCAAATTAATGACATTAATGTGGACAAATGTTTTTCTAAAGCTAAATTATCACTTGCACAGTCAAAATGATACTCTGATGCAGAATTTTTAAAATTTGCATGACTGTACTATAATCAGTCAGTTCTCTAGTCATTTGTTTTATGATTGTTTGAAAAAAGAACTTTCTTCCTTCCAGCATACTGTGAGGATGGTTGGCCTTCATTAGCCACAAGCACTTCGTTCTCCTTTAAGTCTACTTTTTGGCACTAAGACAATCACAAAAATAAACATGGACATAAAAACTATTTGGTGATATTGTTCTTAAATATTACCTTGTAATAGAGAAACTCTAGGAGATGTTTGATATTATTTTCTTAGATCATCATTAAAATGAATACTCAATTTTTTAAAAAATGAATATTTAATTTTACTCTATATATCTGCATTTCAAGTTTTCTACACATTTTAATTTAGAAACTCATTGTTGTAAAAATATACTTGTACTCCATATTTTTGTTTTCTACCACTTTAATCTTTGTCTCCTAAAGGGGGAAAAGAATCTCGTTTAAAACAATGAAACTGAAAGTTGTGGGCTTCAATTCTATTTTAATTGTTAACTACAGAAACCCCTGAACTATCAAAAATAGCTGAATATCTTTTTCCTTAAGATTAAAATAAAACAAAAAAGGATTCACTCTCTTTGAGGCCAGATTACAAGTTAGTGTAATATTCATGCCTAGTGCTGCCCAAATAGAACAGGGGTACAAATAAGGGTGTTTTTGCCAGCAGGTAGATTTTATTTCAATCCCAAGTATAATGTTAGAAATTGAACTTTTTGGAGATAATATATTGATCAAATGTTTTCCTAAAAAAGATATTAAAGTTTTAAAGAATGATAATATCCTGAATAGACAGTGTTGTATATAAGAGAAGTGATACATATTAACACAATTTTTTGGCAGTAATCAATTTAAGAAGATTAATACGGATAATATATGTAAAGAATTCAGCAAAATATCTGACAGCACTCAACAAATGTGCACTGCTGTTTTCATACATATGAGTTTACTATATGTTGTTGGTGAAGTGTTGGTAGATTTTTACCTTTGTATGTACAAAAGGAAAGAAATAAGTAAAAAAAAATTTTTAGATTTGACTTGCAGAAAAATTAAACTTCTGCATAACTCCAAACACAATAATAATCCGATATAAAAGGCAAATAATAAGCAGGAGGTGGGGAATGATATGCTGTTGATAATCAATTGAAAATTTAAGAAATAAAAGTATTTTATTGAGCACTTTAGTTTTCATATTAGAATCCATACTAACGTTTTCTTTTGTTCCTTAAGGTTGGAATACACACCAAGGCTTGGTTTATTGCTGGAATCTTTTTGCTGTTGACCATACCTATATCGCTGTGGGTGATACTGCAACACCTAGTGCATTATACACAACCTGAACTACAAAAACCAATAATAAGGTCAATCCTAATATATTTTGATTCTACTTGTGTTGTGTTTATTTATTTCATAATATGACATAAATGTTTTTAATTTATGTTTTGCTTTCCAAATAGGATTCTTTGGATGGTACCCATATACAGTTTAGATAGTGTAAGTATATTTCATTTTATTTCATTAAGAACTCTTTTGATGATGTTAACTATACTTATTACAGAGTGCTTCAGGAAATGAAAATACATTATTGACAAGGAAGAGTTAAATTAATAAGTGAAAAGGTTTACTTGTTTTTAATGACAAAAAAAATAAAATATGAAAATATGAATCTTTTAAATTTTTCAAAATCTATTTTCTTAATCTTTTAAAATATCAGATTAGTAGCCCTTACTCTTTTAAAGAATATGATACTTTAAATTTTAGTCATACCTCAGTTTCCACAAACCATTGGTTCTGGGAGCCCACACACACAGATTCCAAATCTGCTGATGCTCAAGTCTCTTCTATAAAATAGCTAGTGTTTTTTGTTTGTGTCAGTATTTTGTGGGGTGAGGGTCATACTGGAGATTGAACCTGGGGCACTTTACCACTGAGCAACATCCCATCCTTTTTTTTTTTTTTTTTAATTTTGGATCAGAATCCCAAAATAATTAATTTCTTTTCTAGGTAAATATTTGATCAATATTTTATCCACTAAATAAGGTGGTTTTAAGTTGCTGAGGCTGGCTACCAACTTTCAATCCTCCTACCTCAGACTCCCAAGTCATTGAGATTAGAGGCATGTGTCACTGTGCCCAGCTTTTTCAGATATTTTTGAGCCATGATCGGTTGAACCTGCAGGTGCTGATTCTGTAGATATGGTTCACTATTAGGCTTTTTTACTTACATCTTTTATTTGGACCAAAAAAATAAATAGACTTTCCCCAGGGGTAGATAGGATTCCTGCTCTAATATTATTAGATGGTTAAAAAAAAGTCTTTAGCAGCATTTCCTGTGATCATGTTAAGAAACATTTCAGATTACATCTGAGAACTCAAGTAATTTAGTTTCTCTCCTCATGTTTATTATTTACTGCAAACACTTTTTATTTATATCTAAGTTGCCTATTACTTGTAAAATGTGTTTCACAGGACTGGGGATGTAGCTCAGTTGTAGAACATGCACAATGCCCTGCATTCAATTCCTATCACACAAAAATAATAATTCATTTCAGTTTGTCTGGTAGCCATCATAATGATAAGTTTTAGAGAGTGTAATTTAAGTATGTGAAATCTGAAGTTTCAAAACTAGCTTATTGAAGCGGTAATTCATGTTTTTCTAAGCTGCAGCTGTGTTTTTAATTCTGTGTTTTTTCATAGTGGATAGCTTTAAAATATCCCAGCATTGCAATATATGTGGATACCTGCAGAGAATGCTATGAAGCTTATGTCATTTACAACTTTATGGGATTCCTTACTAATTATTTAACTAACCGATATCCAAATCTGGTATTAATCCTTGAAGCCAAAGATCAGCAGAAACATTTTCCACCTTTATGTTGCTGTCCACCATGGCCTATGGGAGAGTAAGTATGTTCAGCTTTTAATTCTTTACTGTTTTGGTTGTTTTAAGCAGTTTTTAAGTACCAGTCAATTCTCTGGAAGGCATTGTGTTAAGAACAAGGCAAAATAAATAAATAAGATAGAGTCTGTGCCCTGAAAAGCTCAACAGTGTATTGCAGGAGGAAACCTTAGAAATCATTGAATCACCCACCATTCTTTCACAATTGGGAACCAAGCTCTGCAGATCTTGTATAGGATCACACAACTAATTAAAAGACTTGGTGACAAGGTAGTCCAGATTGGAAAACAGTGTATGATATGAAATAGGGGAAACAAATAACAATGTTTATTCTAGCGACATGGTAGTTCACCTTATTCCTGTAGGATGTAAAGGAAGAATAAAGCATATATCATTTACAGTTTGCATTTTGAAAAGGTGAGATTAAGATTGTATATATTAACCAGGCATGGTGGCATACGCCTGTAATCCCAGAGGTTTGGGAGACTAAGGCAGGAGTCTTGAAAGATATGGAGATTCTTGCTAAAATGAACTCATAGTATTCTTGTTGAAAGCAGGCCAAGGGCTTTTAGATATCAAGAGTAGAGGATGAGAAACTTGATTCAGATATCAGGGTGATCAAATGTCAAGGGTGGGGAAAAATGACTTAATGGGATTCTTTACCTGGACTGACTTAAAGCAAGCCAAGGACAGTGCCAAGGATGAGACCCTAGAATGTTCAAAGGAATTTGTCTCTACTGTGTTCAGTATAAGTTCATCAAATGAGAAGCCATTATAGGATGGTATTCAAAGAACTGTTGTGAATATTTCATTTTCAAAAATTAACTGGTTTGTAGAGACTGAATTAAAATCAGGCAAAGGTATAAACTGAGAGAGATAAGAGATTATAGTAATCCCAAAATGTATTTGAAGACATCATATAGCAGCTTAGCTTTGACCAGGACTCTTCTATTAATAAAATACCTAAAAACAAATAAAAATATAAAGAACCTGAGATGGAGCTCTAGTTGCCTCTTCAAACTGGCTCATAATTGGCAGATGTTCAAACTCACTCCAAAGCTTTTATAAATGATACTACTAGTCAAAATTCTTATACTCCATGCCTGTGCACTTCATTTGTTCTCATTAAATCTCTTTGTGTTGACTTCATTTCTATCTGAGACTTTTGATTTTGACACTTGCTGGTTGAATAATATAACTAATGGTCAGCTGCTCATTCACAATATAATTCAAATTTTATTGCCTTTGAAAGACTTTAAAATGTTTATCAGAATCATACCATGTGTGGTTGGATGTGGTTTTAGTAGTAATAAAACTTTTCATTCTGATAGATATGAATACAGTTTAGATTACTCGTCTCTCGCTAATAGATAAATGGTATTAATATATTTGATAACCAGGCAATTGTTTTTTAGTATTAAACATTCAATATAATGTTTTAGTTTTCAGATTCAAATGCCATGGAAAGTTTGCAGTCAGTAGATGATAACAACAGTCTGCTTTTCATACTCTGATTTCTGCAACATAAATAATGAATGCAGTTAGTTTTCTCTTAATGTATGTTCAATTTTATACAGGTAGTTCATGGAGAGTGGAGAAATAGGGACTCAATACATTTATACTTCTGTAACTCGGACAGATATTTTCGCAAAATCATACTAACCCATCTTATTATTCTTTGTTCTCTCTCTTATTTATAAAATTGGGTTATAGCCCACTAAGTTGAATTTGACACAGTTTGAAAAATATTGCTCTAAGTTTGTACCTTGGCATGTATATATTAGGTCTTTTAGGTTTTATTCAGCTTTGATAGTTAGTGGCAAATTATTTTCTGAAGTGTTATGACTGGGATATGAGGTGTCCCCCCAAAAGCTGATGGGTAAGACAATGCAGGAGTGTTCAGAGGTGAATGATTAGATTATGAGAGCTGTGATCTGAATCAGCCGATTAATCCATTTGGTGGATTAATATTTTGAAGGGACTACTGTACTGGAGGTAATTATAGGCAGGTAGGGGATAGCTAGAGGAGTAGGTCACTGAGGGCATGCCTTGGACTTTATATTTTATCCCTGGCACATCAATCTCCCCCCTCCCCACTTTCTCTCTCCCGCTCCCTCTCTCTGCTTCCTAGCTTTCCTTCATCATGCCCTTCCACCATGATGTTCTGCCTCACCTCAGGCCCAGAGCAATGGCAATGGGGTCAGTTGACCATGGGCTGAACCTCTGAAACCATGAGCCCAAAATAAACTTATTGTCCTCTAAGTAGTCAGGTATTTTGGTCACAGCAGTAAAAAGCTGACTAACACATGAAGTGTGCTTAATTACTGTCCTTCCAACATTATAGAACAGTTTTGATGAATCACATCTGTACCTGCTTTGGGAATTACCCAGACTTCATTATGTTTGCCTATCGTAAGGATGCACAATGCTATACCACTATTGTCTTACTCTGGATTTTCTTGATTAGTAAGCTGGTTGAATATCTTTTCATAGCTTTGTTATTCACTTGTATTTCCAATTCTGAAGAATGCTTCTATTGTCATTTTTTAAATGGGTGTCTGTCTGTATTGTAGAGTAACAGTTTTGTTTTGTTTTGTAATACCTTTATTTTTTATTTTTATGTGGTACTGAGGATTGAACCCAGTGCCTCATGTGTGCTGGGCAAGAGCTTCAGCAGAGCTACAACCCCAGCCCAGGGTTATAGGGGATCTTTAAACATTTTTACCATGCCTTCTTTGATGTGTTAAAAGTATCTTCAGTTTTTTATATACTTTGTCACTTTCATTGTATCTTTTGATAATATTGTGTCTTTTTAATTTTAATGTGCTTGAATTTATCAGAGTTATTTTATAGTTAGTTTTGTCAGGGTCTTATTCTAAAAATCCATCCACATCTCAGGATTAAAAAAGTGTTCTTTTTTAAACACTTCAATTTTTGCTGTTAAGACTTAACAGTTAAATCTATCTTAAGTTTTTTTTTTTTTTTTTTTGTATATATGTTGGGAGGTAGGAAGTAGGAATGCTGTTTCATTTGTTCTATTGGATAACTGCCCTGGCACCATTATCTTCCTTCTTCCTCATTCTGTCATATATCAAGTTTCATAAGTACAGGTCTTTTTTTCCTCATTTAGTAGTTAACTTTTCTATCCCCCTGAGCCAGTTTCATACATTAGTTGTTATTGTCAGTAAAATCTTAAAACCCAAACCCTATTGCTTTGGTTTATTCTTGCATCTTAGATATTTATTTTACAATCAGTTTGTCAAGTTCTTTGAAAGTGCCTGTGTTTGGTTGTCTTTATTAAAATTAAAGTCACTTCTGGGCTGGGGATGTGGCTCAAGCGGTAAGGCGCTCGCCTAGCATGTTCGGAGTGCTGGGTTCGATCCTCAGCACCACATAAAAATAGAATAAAGATGTTGTGTCCACCGAAAAACTGAAAAATAAATATTAAAAAATTCTTTCTCTCTCTCTTAAAAAAAATTAAAGTCACTTCTTAGTACATTGACACCTTTATGATTTTAGAGTCTTCTTATTCATGAACATAGTGTAGCTTTCTATTTATTCAGTGCTTTTATTTTTTTTATTTTTTTAGATGTTGATGAACTTTTATTTTATTCTTTTATTTATATGCAGTGCTGATAATCGAACCCAGTGCCTCACACATGCTAGGCACGTGCTCTACCACTGAGCCACAGCCACAGCCTTATTCAGTGCTTTTAATCTCTCAGTAAAGTCTAATTTTCTCAACAGTCTTGCACATCTCTTGTTGACTTTATAAATACATTTTATTACTATTATAAAGGACATCTTTTTAAAATGTTATTTAACTGCTACCTGTGTGTAGTGTAGAAAAGCAATTGATATTTGCATATTGATATTATGACCAAAAATCTTTTTAAATTTTCTTTGTAGATCTTTTTTAAGTTCTCTGGAAGACAGTCATCTGCTTATTGGATATCTGTCTCCTTTCAGTTCTATAAGTCATATATTCTTTTTCTTCTTACTGTCTTGATATCTCTAGACATTCTTATCTCATTCTTGATTTTAAAGTGAATTCTTATGAAACTTCAAAATTGAATTTAATGTTTCTAAGGGTGTTAAATATTATCTAATGCTTTTTTATACTTACAGAGATAATCAGGTTTTTTCTTTAGTCTGTTAATATAGTGGATTGGAATAATGGTTTTTCTTCTGTTAAAACTCCTTTGTGGGGCTGGGGCTCAGCAGTAGAGCTCTAGCCTAGCATGGGCGAGGCCCTGGGTTCAATCCTCAGCCCCACATCAAGTAAAATAAAGACATTATGTCCACCTACAACTAAATACATATATATATAAATTAAAAAAAAAAAAGAAAAACTCCTTTGCAGGGACTGGGATTGTGGCTCAGTGGCAGAGCACTTGCCTCGCACATGTGAGGCACTAAGTTCCATCCTCAGCACCACATAAAAATAAACAAACAAAATAAAGATTTTTAAAAACTCGTTTGCAAATTGGTTATGATGTATTGTCTTTTATACATCTTTTATACTAGATTAGGTTTACTAATATTTTGTTTAGAAATTTTATATTTATGTTGATGAATAAGATTCTTTTGCTGATCTTGTGTTACTTTTCATATGCAGTCTATACTGGATGAATAGAAATTATTGACTCTGTTTGTATATCATAAGAAGAGACTGTATACTGTGTCTACAAAAATTGGACCTGAATTTTTCTTTGTGAGAAGACAATTATAGAACTTTAGGCTGCCTGTTGTTTCTGGAATCATTTTTTAGAAAATTGTAGTTTTAGGGAATTAGGCAGAACAGAAAGTTTTAAAATATAGGAATGTCTGTTAGTTTATATCTTCTTAATCGTTGGATTTGTCTCCTCTTAATTGCTTGGATTTGTCATTATGACCCTCCTTCCATTTCTAATAGGAACTATATTCATACATTTTCTTGCTCAGTCTTGCCAGAAGTTTGCCTATGTCTTACTATTTTCAAAACTGACTTTTGGCTTTGTTCATTCTCACTGTAGTATGCTTGTTTTCAATTTCATTGATATCTGTTTTGTTTTTATTTGCTTTCTGCCATTTCCTTTCATTTATTATGTTTATTTCCTAACATGTTAGATTGTTAGCTCATTAATTCACAGCCTTTAATACTGCAAATGACTTCAATTTTCCCCCAAGTAGTATATTTACTGAATCCCATGGTTTTGTTATTTAATATATTCATTATGTTTCAGTTTAAGGTTTTCAAATTTTCATTGAGATTTCTTCTTTTCTTGATATTTTGGAGTTTTTAACTTTCCAAACATGAGCTTTTTGCTTTGGCTTACTCTTTTATTTATTTTCACTGCAGTCAGAAAATATACTATGAGACAGTCTTTGGAACTCATTAAGATTTGTTTCATGGTTTCTAGTTCATAATCAGTATTCATAAAGGTTACCCTCTGTGTTTGAACATGATGTATATGCTATTAGTGGATGCTGTGTTATACCTAGATGTTCATGAAGTCAATTTTGTTTTTCAGTGTTTCTGTCTCTGCTGATTTTTGTTTCTTTTTCTATCAAGTACCAAAAGTGATGCTTAAATTCTTTTGCTGATAATGAATTTTTCAATATCTTCTTGTACTTCTCAATTTTTACTTTCTATATTTTGGTGGTTTTTTTTAAAAAAATATCTTTATTTTTAAATAATATATATTTTTTAAATGTGGTGCTGAGAATCGAACCCAGTGCTTCACACATGCTAGGCAAGCGCTCTACCACTGAGTCATAATCCCAGCCCTTGGTGATGTTTTAGTAGGTCCATGCATGTTTGACATTACTTTAACCCATGAATTTAACTTCTAACATTTATGCCTTAACTTTTTACATTTTAATAGTCTTTCTGGGGCTTTTTGGTTGTTTTGTTATTGTTGTTTTTTGTTTTGTCTTAAAGTCATTTTTGTCTATTACTAGGCTTCCCAACTTTCCTTTGTTTAATATTAGCTGGACATATTAGTTACACCCCTTCCATGTACTAATGATTTAGAATTCTAGTTTCTTTTAAAAAAAAAAAAAAAAGTTCCACAGGGGCTTTTAATTCTAATCTTCAAACATCACTTAATCAAGTTAGGGAATTTAGGCCTTTGTGATTACTTATAGGTTCATTTATTATAGGTTCATTTATATCTTGCTATCTTTTTGTTTTCCATTTTTTTTACTTTTATTTCTTTCCCTTTTCCATTGATTATATTTTTTTAAATAAACTTTGTTTTGTAATAATTTTAGACTTACAGAAAAGTTGCAAAGACAGGGCAGAGATTTCCCATATATCCTCATCTATCTTCCCCAATATTACATAATCATGGTTCATTTATTATATGTTCTTCAAGAGACAGGTCTAATAGAATATATAGTGCTGTAGTCCCTTGTATCTTTGAAGGATTGGTCCCAGAACCCATACCAAAATCTGTGGTGCTCAAGTCTCTTATATAAAATGGCATAATATTTGCATATATACGGGAAGTCACTGGTTAGGTCCTGGCGTCCAAAGGCCAGGGATCCTAGAGTTCAATGTCCATGGACAAAATAAAAAGTTATCCCAGCTTTAAGGGAGAGAGAAACACTGGTACAGTACTCTTTAAGTACAGGATCTGTTCAGATTTCCCAAGTTTTTCCACTAATGTCCTTTTCTTTCCTAGTTTCCAATTCAGGAATCCAATTGACTTTAGCCTCTTTTTCAAAGTATTTTTTTCATTTACTATTTTGAGATAGTATAACAAATATCTGTATTACACCATCTGCATTTAACAAATGTTATTTAACAAATGTTATTATAAGTTCACAATTGTTATTTGCAGTTATAAAATAATCTTGAAAACCAAAAGCTTTTTCATAACTCATTAAGTGGCAAAGCTCTATTTATAATCTTTGACTATTTATAATTTTAGTCTTATGATTGTACCCATCATGAAATGTTCATTTTTGTGGCAGTTGTAGCTATTTGTTTCATTCCTGGTGCTACTACATCCCACTGATAGTCTTTTGTTGTTATTTTTCTCATTCTGGTTTTGTTTGGTTTTCCTTCAGGGCTGATTTAGAAATTACATTTTCTATTTCTAGTCTTTCTACTACTGATTAAAAGTCTCAATTTTACCATGGCTACTTAAAATCTAACTTTAAATTAGGCATCATTTTGGGGATAACTTTTTAAAGTCCTCGTAGTGTGCAGTGTGGACTTTGTTTTAAACAGTGATACTTCCTGTAATAATATTTTAAACCAAACTTGTTGGAAAGAAACCAAATCCTAAGTATCCCTTAAGGATAAATAATTTTCTAAACATGCATTCACATACGCTGATGTGCTTGAACACACATCCATAATCCGTTAGTTTTTTTCCTAGACAAAAAGGGACTGTGTTAGCTAGCTGTCACTGTCAAAATACCTGAGATAATCAATTTTTTTTTCTTGTGCTGGGGATTGAACCCAGGGCCTTGTGCATGCAAGTCAAGCACTCTACCGACTGAGCTATATCCCCAGCCCCATGAAATAATCAGTTTAATAAGGAAAGGGTTTATTTTGGCTCGTGGTTTCAGAGGTTTCAGTTCAGGGTTACTTGGCCATGTTCCTGTGGTCCTGGGACAGCAGCACAGTATATCATCATAGGAGCACAAGGTAGAGGAGGCCTATTTACCTAGTGGCAACCGGAAAATAGAAAAAGGAAGAGACTGGGGTTCTAACATCTTCTTTAAGGATATCTCACAAATGACCTAATTTCCTTCCATCAGGCCCCGCATCCTAAAGTTTCCACCATCTCCCAGGCTGCCACCAGCTGGAGACCAACCTTCAACACATGGGCCTTTGGGGGACTTTCAGATCCAAACTATAGCAGGGACCCACTTCTATTCCTTTGTTATTTTGCACTATTCTGGAATTTGAGACTGTACAGAAAAGGGGATTTTTCAGAAGACAATGTTTTGTCTAATAATTTCAGAAATTATAATAATTCAGAGATAATTTGCTGCCATCTAGGATGACGAAATTGGAGGAATTAAAAATAAATATGTTGTCATTTATCAAATCCATTTTAATTTGTAGGCTTTGAGGATGTTCTGATAGTATTTAAATGAGTAGTTGAAATACTAAGGTCATTTTCTTTTTCAGAGTATTGCTATTTAGGTGCAAACTGGGTGTACTGCAGTACACAGTTGTCAGACCATTCACCACCATCGTTGCTTTGTAAGTACACAGATTTTACATTTACAAACATGCTTTTTTTTTTAATCCTGTACTTTTATGTGGAAAAAACTAAATAGAAAAACAGAATATTAATTTACCCTATTTTTAAAAGAATTTGACCTTTGTTTGTTTCTTTTATTTATTTGTTCTTACATGGTGCCAATGATCAAACTCAGTGCCTCACCTATGCTACAAGCGCTCTACCACCAAGTTACAACCCCAGCCCTTTACATTTTAGTGATACAAATCTAGTCTGCTTTAAAAATCACAAATTAGAAAAACCCTACTCTGTTAAATAATGTGACCATTTATAGGCACTCACCATAGGATTTACATCTTCTAGAGCATACTATAAACCTCTTTGAAAAACGTACTTCCTTTTCAATATTAATGTTCACACAGCTTTACAGAAACTGATGCATCAAGTTAAAGCATGCTTCGGGGCTGGGGCTGGGGCTGGGGCTGGGGCTGGGGCTGGGGCTGAGTGGTAGAGCGCTTGCCTAGCATACGAAAGGCACTGGGTTCGATCCTCAGCACCACATAAAAATAAAATAATACTAAAATAAAGATACTGTGCCCACCTATAACTAAAAAATATTTTTAAGAAAAAGTTAAAGTATGCTACTTTAGGCAATTACACGAATTTGCTTCCTACGTAGTTAATTTACAGTATATTGGGATCACCATCTTCCAAAAATAAATCATATTTTTCTTTAGAACTTGAGGTAAAAATGAAGTACTATTTGCTACCTAGCAAAACTATCCCATATATATCTAATAATGTAAAGCAGGTATGTTTTATCTCCTAGTCCTCATATTCTACATAATCACAAAGAAAAGATGGAAAGACAGACTGGTGAAAGAAAAAGTCAATTCTTTATTCTGCCTTTGAGCTAGGAATTATTTAGCCAACTAACACTAGTTTATTTAATGATTATTCTTCCTAGTTCAATGTATGGGTCTTATTTTGTATTTCCTACAATTTGGTGGAATTAATCATATGGTAACATTTCTAGAAAAACATTTTTCTTTTCATTTTTCAACCAATTCTGTGACCAAAGTCAAGTAATGATTTAGAGGATAATTCAAATAAACTGACTTCTGTATTTAAGTATTTCTATCATTGTACCTTAAAATACATGTTGATGTAATCATGAAGTTGTCACATTTTTATCATTTTATTAGAATCTGTGAGCTGCTTGGTATATATGATGAAGGAAACTTCAGCTTTTCAAATGCATGGACTTATTTGGTTATAATAAATAACATGTCACAATTGGTAAGTAAATACTCATTTTCTTAATTCTACTAAATTAGTCTATATATAATTAAATTTTGGCACAATTTCTTTTTGGAAAAAAGCTTAATTGCTTCCTTTTAATCATTAAAATTAATTTATACCAAAAAAATACTTGAAATTCAATGTAAAGATATCTTTGTTAATTATTTGGAGACTTGTACCATAGCCT
Source organism: Urocitellus parryii (assembly GCF_045843805.1). Classification (NCBI taxonomy): domain Eukaryota; kingdom Metazoa; phylum Chordata; class Mammalia; order Rodentia; family Sciuridae; genus Urocitellus; species Urocitellus parryii. The sequence continues at coordinate 22,137,734 of NC_135540.1, forward strand.
CTTGATCATGATTATTCATTTATCTCTGATTCTCATTGCATAGCTATGTGGGTATGTCATAAACAAAAGTATGAGACTCCCTTAGTAAGTAAAACAAAGTGCACAAACACGTATACCAGGCTTATTTCAGTGAGAGAAAATGTCTGATGTTATATGACAGTAGAAGGTTTAATTTAAAACAGGATATAAAATTCTCTGACATCGTGTATTTGGAATTAAAGGAAATAAAGACTGCTAAGTTTTAAAAATGGATGATGTTCCAGAAATACTGTACAGACATATCTGTCTTGTCCTGTGAGCTTAAAATGTGCATTTTATTTAAAATCTTTTGTTAATGCTGTCAGCAAAGAAATTTAGATGCAGTGGATGCACATATGATATTAGATCTATAGAATAAAAATTAAATGTCTGTGTGTCCAGAGCTTCCTGACATGTTCTTCTTTGTAACCACTAATTGGAAATCTTTTTCTGGGAATCTATTATAAAGAAATGGTCAGAAGTATTTTGGCTTTTAGTATGAAAGCCTATTAGAGCATGGCTACAAACAATCCAAAGCCTGGTGTAAGAACAGATTAAATATATTATGGTCTTTCCATTGTACAAACTAGTATGCAGTAATGAAAAATAATCCTTATAAAACAGGAGAAGTTACATAGTAAAGTGAAAAGATAATGCTAGGCAACACAATTTTATATTTAGTTTATGACAAGTATTTAATAACCAGCCTATAGCTAGGGGTATAGCTCAGTGATAGAGAACTTACCTAGTATTTGCTAGACCTTGCCCTGAGTTTGATCCCCAACATTGGATATTAAAAAAATAAAAATTAGATGTACAAAGAAATGGTTGGATGATAGGAGTCTGAGTAACTTTTATCCTTCCTTTACTACTTTCATGTTCTAAAATATTTAAAATCCGCATTTTTTAATTCAACAGGAAAAAGTAAAATTGTAATTAATGTATTTTTTATTTGTTCTAATTAGTTATACATGACAGCAGAGTGCACTTTGACACATCATACATAAATGGAGTATAACTTCTCATTCAACTGGTTGTATATGACTTAGAGTTACACAAATATCTGATTCATTCTACTATCATTCCTACCTCCATAAAAGTAAAATGTTTAAGAAAAGTTCATTGCTACTCCAATACTATACTAAGTTATTATAACTGAGTTCTAAAATAAATCTTGAACATTTATTATTTTAAAAAGTAAATTTGACTGGACTAGCATACTGCCTGCAAGAAAAATTGTTTCTGATTATTTATTTTCAGATTTTGTAGTCACAATTTTATTGAAACTGCATTTATTTAATGTGTGCCTTATTTTATAAAGTACGTACTATGTTACATAAGTCATTACAAGGGGATGGGGATATAGCTTAGTGGTAGAGCTCTTGCCTAATATGTAAGGCCCTGGGTTAAATCCCCAGCATTACAAAAACAAAACAAAGAAATTACAGATTGTTTTTTATTTTGGCTGACCAAGAACCTTTTCTTCCATTCACAATAGGCATTTGTTTATTGTTCTTTGTAACAGACACCCAGTAAGTGAATACTTAAAAACATCCTCAGAGAGACATTATAGATCTCTTTTGAGAAATTTCATGTAGTGTAGGTTCCTCAACATCAATTGTTCAAAGCCTATTGTGAATCTAAAACTAGAATAAGTCTAGAAAACTTTGCCTAAAACATTACTCTTTTCTAGGTCTCTGGTTTATACTGTGAATGTTTCCTTACTATAGTTTTTCTTACTGAGGAAGCTTAAATGCTGATCTTATTTCTAGTTTGCCATGTATTGTCTCCTGCTGTTTTATAAAGTACTAAAGGAAGAACTGAGTCCTATCCAACCTGTTGGCAAATTTCTTTGTGTAAAGCTGGTGGTTTTTGTTTCTTTTTGGTAAGTGTTGCTTTCTCTTAAATGTTCTCATTTTTTTAAAGGGCAATAAAACTGTCAATTAGGGAGGATTTTTAAAATAGTGTTCATGCAAATAAATTAGAAAATGTCTTTATTCACCTTACAGAAGTTCATCCCTTAACCCTTCTAGGAGTTTCATACAGAAATAAAATACCAGGCAAAACTATACATGATTTGTTTAGTAAAATGGTGGGAAATAGGGTCCTAAAAACAAATACACTAAATAGAAACAATACAAAAAGGAAAAAAAATCCATAAAATTCCACTGCTAAAAATAATAAGCCTTTTGATGCATATGTAGTATATAAAACTCCACAGAAATAGTTTGATACTGTAAAACCTTGTGGAACTCAATAGTATGGTCATTGTTTTTTCTTTTGTCAGTAAAGAAAAATATAATTATCATTGTTGCTTGGGTTATTTATTTTTGCTTAGTATTCTATCGTGTAGGTAAAACTTGTTAGCCTTTTATTTAGATTGTCCCTAACTTTTTTCACCATTATAAGCAGTACTGAATATTCTTGTGTGTAAATCCCTGAAAGCTTGTCTCATTTTGCTGCTGAAATTACCTGGGGCGTTATCTCTAGATGTCCTTGAAGTGCTCAGCATGACTCCCTAATTTAAAGTCAGACCCCTTCTGAGTTTGTTTCTGGCTCTAATCCTTCATACAAGACTAGCTTCAAAATTATTGCTTTAGCCAGGCATGCTATATTACACACCTGTAATCCCAGCAACTTGGGAGGCTGGCAGGAGGATCACAAATTTGAAGTGGGGCTTAACAATTTAGCTATAGACTCTAAGCAATGTAGTAAGACCCTGTGTCAAAATAAAATATAAAAAGACCTGGAGATGTAGCTCAGTGGTTAAGCTCTCCTGGGTTCAATCCCCAGTACCAAGAAAGAAAAAACAATTACTATTTTTATGAATAACTTAAATAATTCATACATGTGCAAACATTTGAGTGTCTGCTTGTCCTTTATTTCATCTTAAGTGCCTATTTTACAAGGTGTTAGGCACTGTCTATGTATAGAAAGGACTTAAAATCTAATTATTCATATGTACTTTCAAAACAAAAAAAAAATATGTAAACCAAGTACTAAAGTTCTGAGAATACGTAACACAAATTCATCAGATGAAACTAATTGAAGAGTAATTCTGTAAAGGAAACAAGTATATATTTAAAATAGTTTATTGAGGAATATATTATATGTGCAGATAAGGGGTGGTGGTCCACAGGTTGCACTGGGATTTTAACTTTTAAATGGCATATTTTTAAAACAACTGCTCGTTTTATGCTTGATGTAGATTTGGCGTTTACCTTTTCCTAACATATAGGCAAGCAGTAGTTATTGCTTTGTTGGTAAAAGTTGGCGTTATTTCTGAAAAACATACATGGGAATGGCAAACTGTAGAAGCCGTGGCCACAGGACTCCAGGTAAGTAGTGCTTCATCTCTGAACCCAATAGAACTTCACTATTTATTTGTTAAGCATTTTTATATATAATCTCACATAACACTACCACACACAGGCTATGGGGCCATGACTATTATCTTCACTCGACAAGTGAGGAAACAGGGAAACCCTGGAGAAAATAGCTGTAATTACTGATTTGTAACAGAACCAGGAATAAACCTGGTTTTTGATCCTTCTAGTCCATTTCTTTCTGCAGTTTCCCTCTTAGTCCTTGGGTGGTGGATTGAGAATACAATGTACTTTTGAGAAATATTTGTCTGAGGTAGTATTTTTTGAAAAATGGACAAATGTATATAATCTGGGGGGAAAATTTTTTGATACTTAACATACTTTTCAAAAGTACTTGGAGCAAAATAGCAGTTTATAAAACTAAATTAAGTAAAAAGATGGCTAATTTTGTTGCTGCTGCTGTTATAGGACTTTATTATCTGTATTGAGATGTTCCTTGCTGCTATTGCTCATCACTACACATTCTCATATAAACCATATGTCCAAGAAGCAGAAGAGGGCTCATGCTTTGATTCCTTTCTGGCCATGTGGGATGTTTCAGATATCAGAGATGACATTTCTGAACAAGTGAGACATGTTGGTAAGTACCAGCCATTTAATTCTCCTGAAGAAGTAGATTATTGTATTTTTCCTACTTAGGCCATTTACTAGTTATTTAAGAAATGAAAAAAAAGAAAGCCATTTAACACAGTAACAAGGTACAGGCCCTTCAAATTGGGGGGAGAGGAAAAAAAGGGGGTAGTGGAGCTTTTTTTATGATGGTAAGTTTATAATGGTTAAAATACTTTTTGGCTAATGTGAAATCTTTTGTATTACTTTAAAGGACGGACAGTCAGGGGACATCCTAGGAAAAAATTTTTTCCTGAGGATCAAGATCAAAATGAACACACAAGCTTGTTATCATCATCATCACAAGATGCAATTTCTGTTGCCTCTTCTATGCCACCTTCACCCATGGGTCACTACCAAGGGTTTGGACACACTGTGACTCCACAGACTACACCTACTACAGCTAAGATAAATGAGGAAATACTTAAAGATGCTACAGAAGAGAAAAAAGAGGCTTTAGATAAATCCGTGCACTCCTGAACAGTGTGCAAAAGCAAACTGCTACAACCATGTTATTCTATTACCTGGTATCCCTTGGCTCAGGATTTTGTGCTTGGGACAAGCCATAAATGATGGAAAATTTCAACATAAACACAGGGGAAAACCAGGTACAACTACTGGATTTATACATGTTGAGTTTTGTATATCACAAAATAATCAGTCTAAATTTCCTAGACTTAGACTTGATTTCTGAGCATTAGAACATCACATACTCAAATGGTAGAAAATGACTACAGCTAAAATGCTCCTGATGTTACACTGCATTATCAAGAGGATGGACCTAAATGAGGAAAATTTAAAAATCAGTGCTTCCTACTACTGCTGCATGAATATAATGCTCTGGACAGAAAGCATAAATTCAGAAATATGAATTAGTGGAACTTAATCATAATCATGTGCCATATAAGCTTACCTAACAATTATTTCTCTACTTCCCAACTGAATGTCTTTCAATAAAGAAGAGTTTATCATTTATTTTCTGCAACTTTTTATGTCTCTCGTTCTTTAAACCTAATGCTTTAACAAAAATGTTTTGATTAGAGGCACAGAGCAGAAAAATGAAACAAATTTTTCCTCAGTGCTATTAAAAGTGGCAACAAATGTAAATTTGGCTAAGTGGTCTTGATTATTCATTAAACCATAGTTAAAAGACTTGTAGGTGTCATTTGGGAGAAATTTTTTACATAACAGGCAGTTTCTCTAATTGCTAGTCAAAACTAAAATTGGATCATGTTTAACACTATACTATACGAGAAAAGTGACACGGTAGTATGTTGCAAATATCAAAAATGAGTTGTTTCTCAAAACCTTTGATTTATATACTTATACACATACATTCATATATATGTATGTTTCACAATAGTAATTCAGATACAAAGACTTCATTTTGTTCAATATTATGAATTAAACATTTCTAATGAAAGAAAGTTATATATTAAAAACCTCAAAGATTCCACAAAATAGTATTTGAACTAATAAATGAAGTAAGACACAAAAATCAGTAACATTTTTATACACAAATAATGACCTAACTGAAAAATCAAGAAAAATAATCCCATTTATGATAGCATCAAAAATAAAATACTTAGGGGCTGGGGATGTGGCTCAACTGGTAGCGCACTTGCCTGGCATGCACAAGGCACTGGGTTCGATCCTCAGCACCACATAAAAAATAAATAAATTTAAAAAGAAAAGAATATGTTAAAAAAAAATAAAAAACATTGAAAATAAATAAATAAGTAAAATACTTAGAGGTAAATTAACCAGGGATCTAAAAAACTGTCTTACACTGATGAAACAAACTGAAGATGCAAACCAATGGAAAGATACCCTGTATAATGCCATTCCTATTAAAATCCCAATAGCCTTCTTTAAAGAAAAAAAGACTTTAACATTGAAACACAAAAAGACCCCAAAGAGCCAAAACAATTCCAAGTAAGAAAAGGTTGGAGGCATTACATTTCCTGACTTAAAATTGCTACAAGCCAGGTGCAGAGGCTCATGACTATAGTCTCAGCTGAACTCAGGATGCTAAGGCAGGAGGATCACCTGAGCCCAGGAGTTCAAGACCAGCCTAGGCAGCAACATGAAAACCAATCTGAAAATTTATATGTATATTACAAAGCTATATATATATTTATATATATATATAGCTATATATATATTTGTTACAATAAACGTGTTTATTACAAAGCTATAATAAAACAGTATGGGATTGGCATAAAAATGGACTCACAGATGAGTGAAACAGAATAGAGAGACCATAAATAATTTTTGACAAGGGCATCAAGTTGACACAATGGAAAAAGGACAGTCAATAAATTGTGCTGAGAAAACTGAATTTCCATATACAAAAAAGGATGAAATAGGAACCTTTCCTATACCACACACAAAAATCAAAATGTATAGGAAATCTAAACGTAAAATTAGTATAAAATTTGTATAAAAAAGAACAAAGATGATAGCTCAATGACTTTGGATATCATACGGAACGATTAGGTGCCAAAAGCAAAAATAAGTACATAGAACAACAGACCCTTCAATTCACATATTCCACATCTACAGATCTATATTGAACATTTATTTGCCATTATTCCCTGAACAAAATGGTGTAACAACTAGTATTTTCAGTATATACAGTATTTATGTGTAAGGACTAAATAATACTTCACTGTATTAGGTATTATAACTAGAGATGATTTAAAATTTAAGGAAGGATATATGCAGGTAATATACAAATACTATACCATTTGACATAAGGGACTTGAGTATTCGCATATTCCTGTTTGCGGGGGTGGTCCTGGAACCTTCCCCTACCGAGGGACAACAACTGTACATCAAGCTAAAAAAATGCATAGCAAAGGAAATAAAATGTGGCAACCTACAGACTGGGAAAAAATATTTGCAAAGAATACATCCAATAGGGGTTAACATCTAAAATGTCAACTCAATGGTAGAAAAACTTTATCAAAAATGGGCAAAAGATCTGAACAGACATGTCTACAAAGACGACATGAAAATAGGCAGCATGTATGTGAGAAGGTTCTCCATATAATTAAGGAAATGCAATTTAAAACCACTGAGATACCAACACTTACCTGTTACTTATTAGGATGGCTGTTCTCAAAAGGTCAAAAGATACCATGCTGACAAGGTTATGGAGAACAGGGAGTTGTACACTGTTGGTGGGAATCAATATAGCCATATAGCCATTACAGAAAACAGTATGGAAGTTGCTAAAGAAATTTAAAATAAAACCACTATGTGACCCAGCAATCCCTCTTCTAGGCATACACCCAAAGAAAATAAAATCACCATCTTAAAGTTACCTGCAATTCCATGTTCAACAATCACAGCAGTATTCACAAGAGCCAAGTGATGGAAACAACCTAATTGCCTGTGAACCATGAATAGATAAAGAAACTAGTAGAATTATAGATGAGTTCTATTCAGCCCTTGAGAAGAATAAGATCTTGCCATTTGAAAATTCAAATATACAGGGACTGGGGTTGTGGCTCAGTGGTAGAGCACTTGCCTCCCATGTGTGAGGCTCTGGGTTCAATTCTCAGCACCACATATAAATAAATAAAATAAAGGTCCACTGACAACTGAAAAAAAAAATTAAAGAGGAAAAAAAAGAAAATTCAATTATACAGAGATACAGAATCAAACGATGGAAGGCACGGAACAGATATATAGAATGAATAAGTCTAGTGATCTAATGTACAATATGAGGACAGCAGGTAATAAATCCCGCAGTATGAGGTCTTAGCTGCTCTTCCTACAAAAATAAAACAAAAACTAGGTAACTGAAAACAATGTATGTTAATTTACTTCACTGTAACTCTTTATTTCTGTGTCCTAAAATCTGTTGTGTATCTTATATACACAAAATAAAATTTAACTTTTTTTTAAATTTAACTTAAAAAAAAAGATGGGTGGTATAACAATGATAGGTTTTTTTTTCTTAACAAAGAATCATCTTTGTGCCTTTCTTATAAAGAACATAGCACGTAAAAGGCATGATAATAATCTCCCCATTTCAAAAGTCTAAGAATGGGAAGAATTATGTTTCTTTTGAGCATCCAAATCAAAGTGCCTTTGGGTTCAACCCCAGTACCACACACACAAAAAGAAATCCATACAGAGTCAAGTAAAACTAAAGTACCTAAAAATTTAAAAACTAATGATTTGTTCTTTTCCTGAAAGCAAGTCTGCAATAATATTTCTAAAATAATGCTATTTTATGATCTTTTAAATGTACTTTATTAATGTTATATTTTTAAATTACAAGGCATTAAATTTTATGTACCCATTTTATGATTACAATCCCACTAATTCAGACAAGAACTTTGCAGCTGATGCTCTAACAGTTTTCATTAGAAAACCGCTCCTCATTGTTTCACTGTGATGCTGACGTTGCTTTTGTGGTGCTCAACACTAAGAACAAGTTCCTCTCCCATTTCAACCTGGATGGGAGTATCTAACACAACTGCGGCCTGTTTCCAGTGGGAGGCTTCACTTGAAGTATCCAACCGAATCTCTTCATCAAGGTACATATGGTACCAAAACGGAATAGCAGTCACTTGTCCAGATTTACAAATGTGTACCTTTGGGAATTAAGAAATCAAGAAAACTTCATTAGGATAAATGAAATAGACTTTAATTAGTAAATCTTCTTTCTCTTTATAGTCAATTTTGAATATAAAAATTTAAAAATACATTTCTAAAATATATTTAACCACCCAATTCAAATTAATATTAACATGTTTTATTCACTAATACTCAAATCCATTTCTGTATATTGTTTAGAAAAGAAGCAAGATTTAAATCTTCAAAGTGGCTAAAGATATGTATATACAGTATTATCTAAGCTAATTATTCGGACCATAACAAGAGTTATCATTTTGTGTGTTGTCCTTACCTTCACTTCTCTGTTGGAGGTGTTCAAATACGGAGTCATTAAATCTAGTCTTAAGAGTTCCACTGGCTTGCTTAAAGGTGTACAGGGCAATGAAGACAGGTCCAAAAATACACGGATAGGCACCTATAGAAAATGTAAAGTTTTCACTTTTACTCATTCTTTTTATGGTCTGAGCTCACCAAGTATTTGATCTGTACTGGCTCAGTGTGACAGATGATGCTTTTTACATCTATTACCTCATTTCTTTTAGCATCCTAAGTCACAAGGACTTTCACTATCCCAGTTTTTCAGGAAAAATGAACCAAAGTTTAATCAGGTTAAATATTTGGCTAAGGCTTCAGTTACCTGTACATTTCTCACTTTCATGAATGCAAATTCAACTTACTTGAGTCAAACAGCTCCAACAAATTGTAAACCTCAAGTTTGTTTACAAACTAAAGAAGCAAAATAGTACAACACTGAGTATTAAGTTGTTTGACCAAAAAAAAAAAAAAAAAGGATGTTTGACAAAAATATGCCAAATTCAACCAAATAGATTTCATTTGGAAAAGTATGTTTACTCCTAAAGGGCAGTGGTTCTCAACTTTGGCAGCAAATTGAAGTCACCTGGGGACCTTTTACATAGGTTTGATTGCTCAGGCCACAATCCACACCAACACCAATCAAAAGTAGACACCCAGGTTTCAGTTCTGAAAGTACTCTGATGTTCCAAATGTACATAGTGAAAATCACTGCTATTATTTTAATCAATGTGATTGCAATGGAATCCTCCTATTAATAATTTTTAATCTCTTCCTCATTTGAAACAAAGGAAACTCCTGCTTTCCTTTCTATAAAAGTCCTTCACGGTGAAACAGACCACAGATACATCAACCTCTCCCTGGGCATCCTTGAAACCATCCAACCTTTCTTCTCCATAAAAATTCACAGTGACCTCCCATCTCATTTCCAGGATTCTTCATAATGCTTTTCATTCATGTTTCCATCCATCAATGAAAAAGCCCTAGTTTTCCACATAACCTCGCATTGCCTAGACACTAACCCCTCATGGCTGTACCCATACCAAACAGTATGATCCACTTTTGTTTCTCAATTTAACCTACTGGCCACTCCTGCCTGTCATCTTTGTCAATTCCTTCTAGAAATATCCAACGAATACCAATCAAGAGCTAGAAACCCAATCAAAAGCTTAGTTCTCAATCCTCTTTTTCTACCCCCCACCCAAGGAGATTTCATCTGTCTATATCACCTATACACTGATTCCATATCATCTGTACTACTGACTGCCAAATTTACATCTTCAGTCTAGAGCTTTCTTTGAACTCTTATCAAACTGCTCAAAAGGCCCCTTCCAAAAATTGGAACCATCCTCCTACTTTCCCCAGTAAATGCTACCTACCATTCCAAGTGCTTTGACCTAAAAAGACACTACAACACTCTATTACTACCACTTCAAGCTAAGCCCTACCACCTCTCCTAAATTTCTACAAAAATCTGAGGCCTCTGCCAAACCTCCCAAGTGTTCTACTCCTAACATCAGGTTCTGCCTCTGCTCAATGGCCCCCAGTTGTTCCCTACCCCTTTCAGAGTAAAGGCCAAAGTCCTTACAATGGCCAAGAGGCTCTACAGGATCTGGCCTCATATTTCTCTGGGTTTTCTCTCAACTCTCTGAATATTTCAATCATGCCCCAGGCCATTTAATTTGTTGATTCTCTGACTCCAAACTGTTTGAATACCACTTACCCATGAGTCTTTCCTTAGATGTAACCTAGGTAAAATAGTATATTTCCAACATCCCCATTTATTTCCCTTAACCTACTAGCATGTCTCACCATCTATCACACACTTTTATTTATTTATTATCTTATCTCTTCCAATTTCAGTGCTAGCTCCATGAGTGTAGCAACTTAAGTTTCATAGCCATATTCTCAAATTCTAAAATAGTGCATGTGGTAGACATTTCATTAAATAGTTGCTGAATGAACAGAGTTCTTTATTGTATTTTTTTTAACAACCTCTCATTTTGTTTCACTGATTCACTCAATTGCCTAAGAGATAATCATATTAGAAGAGAGGCAATATTAATACCTAAGCAAATAAGACATAAGCTATAGCATGTAAAACTACCAGGAAAGATTATGGAGCCTCTTCAGATGAGTGGTCATCTACTGAAGAAGTGAGACCACAGTATTATAGGCCAGCCACAGGCATACTGGTATAAAGAACACAGTGTTGTTTCTCCAGTCAGAATGGCAGCTATTAAGAAAACAAACAACAATAAGTGTTGGCAAGAATGTAGGGGAAAACGCACACTCATACATTGCTGGTGGGACTGCAAAATGGTGCAGCCAATATGGAAAGCAGTATGGAGATTCCTTGGAAAACTGGGAATGGAACCACCTTTGGACCCAGCTATCCCACTCCTTGGTCTTAAAAACAAGAACTTAAAAACAGCATACTGCAGGGACACAGCCACATCAATGTTTATTGCAGCACAATTCATAATAGCTGAACTGAGGAACTAACCTAGATGCCTGTCAGTAGATGAATGGATAAAGAAAAATGTGGTATTTATACATAATGGAATATTACTCAGCAATAAAAGAGAATAAAATCATGGCATCTGCAGGTAAATGGATGGAGTTGGAGAATATAATGCTAAGTGAAGTCAGCAAATCCCAAAAAACCCAATGCCAAATGTTTTCTCTGATATAAGGAGGCTGATTCATAGTTGGGTTGGGAGGGGAAGCAAGTGAAGATTAGACTTAACTCTAGACAAGGCAAAGGGGAAGAAGGGGAAGGGAGAGGGCAAGGGATGTAAAAAAGATGGTAGAATGAGATGGACATCATTCCCTGAGTACGTGTACAAAGACACAAATGGTGTGAATATACTTTGTATACAACCAGAGATATGAAAAGTTGTGCTATATGTGTATAATATGAATTGTAATGCATTCTCGTGTCATTCATAACAAATTAGAATAAAATTTATTTTTAAAAAACACAGTGTTAGATTCAACCAATGTAGGGTCTTCCAAGGCCAGCAGAAATAAGAAATTTATGTTTCCACAAAAAGGTATATGAAAAACAGACCATGGGATATAAGCTCTTAAGAAAGAAAGGATACAAGATAGGAAATATAGTAAAAAAGATGGCAGATGAACATGTATAATCCCAGAAATCCAGGAAAGTGAGGCAAGAAAATCACAAGTTCAAGGCCAGCCTCTGCTATTTAGTGAGACCATGTCTCAAAATTTAAAAGGTTTTTTAAAAGAGCTGGGGAGGGCTGGGGCTGTAGCTCAGTAGCAGAGCGCTTACCTAGCATGTGTGAGGCACTGGTTTGATCCTCAGCACCACATTAAAATAAAAAAATAAATAAAGGTATTCTGTCCATCTACAATTACAAGAAAAATTTAAAAAAAAAAAAGAGCTGGGGATATGGCTCAATGGTAGAACACCCTTGGTGGTGGGACACACACACACACACACACACACACACACACACACACACACACACACCCCAGAATCAATATACGTAAATTCTGGTAGAATCAAAGAATTGTTTATGTCAGGATTAAGGGGAAATAAGATAGAAAGAAGATGGCATTTTGGATCATCCAAGAAATAATCTGTATCTTCTGATAAGTGTATTCTCTTTATTAAAACCTCCAAAATACTGAGATTGAACTAACTATAAAATTTTAATTATCCAGCCTTGAATAAAGCAGTTCCTTCATTAATTTAAATGTACCAAGAGATACTGCTCTTGAACAATCTAACTGTAAACACTTAAAAACTTACTATTCTTGGCCTTTAGATACAAGTTTTAGATATCTTCTTTTAACTCTGTACTCATCATCCTACCTTCCAACATTCTGCTTTGGCCTATCTCATCCCAACTATTCCCGTCTCTAACCAGAAACCTGTTCCAGAGATGTTCCATCCATACCCATTATTTTTAACTCACAAATCTGTGCTTTTCTGATAGTGCCTATGTCAGTTTAATCCTCATTTCCAATTCTTGGTTCCTCATCTCCTGGCTTGCCTTGCTCCAACTTCCTAGACTCCTAAATTCCTGTTCCCTGTGGCTGAACTTGACCCTGGACATTAGCTGCTCACACCTATCTGCTGCCAACTTGAGGTCTCAATGTAAGATTCAAGTTTAGAATATAGATCTTCTGGAGACTTCTTTCTTGACAAGGAGCACCATATTTTACAAGACCAAAACCTAGCACAAACTGTATTCATGGCAATATACCTTGTTTTTTTTCTAACCCCTAGGTTGATTTTTACACATAATAAATCCCTGTGCTCTAAGAAACTGATTACATTCTAATGTAGCTAAACACAATGACTCAATAAAACCTCAATGAGAAATAAGGTAGATTATAGTGACATGAGTAAATCTTCTTTTCTAGATACTTACCTGAAACTGGTTAATAAAAGGTGCTATATTTAACCCAAGGGTGCGTTCTAGTCCTTGAACAGCATTCTCTTCTACCAGTGTTTGTGATTCAACCAGCAGCCCAAACATTAGCACATACTGAGGAAAGATCTTGCCTCCAGACTGTAGTAAACACCTAAAAGATAACACGTGTTTTTTAAAGTTTTTTGATTTCCTACATTTTATGAATATCAAATAACTTAAGAATCATGAGTTACTGAGCCACACATTATGTATAGTCTAATGAACTTTGTGTTATTATCAGCTGGTGGTTCAGAATGGTAAAGCACTGGAAATAATTTCCCCAACAAGTCAAACTTAAGGAGACCACTGACCTATGAAACAAAAATAACCAGTTGGCTGGATGATGGACACAAGTCCTCAGATGCAGGCAAGGGTCATCCATGGATATGAAAATTAGAGGTTAAACATTCCTATCCTAAAATCCAAAATTTTAAACACTCGAAAATCAAAAACTTTTAGAATGCTACTTATAGGTATAAAATTCTACACCTGTGTATAAGGTATGCATAAAACAAATGAATTTCATGTGTAGACCTGGGCTCCATCCCTAAGCTATCTCATTAGGTTTATATGAATATTCAAAAATTCAAAAAAAAATCAAACATTTCTGGTCCTAAGCATTTCATGTAAGAGGTACTCATAATAATACCCCCACAAATGACCTGTTCATTACAAAGAGGGAAACTGTGAGCAAAATGGTGATGCATCTTAAGCCAAATGATCTGAGTTAACCTTAACAATCATGGGATAAAGCAGCACTATGTGCTTCCAAGTGTGACAAAACTTCTGTGGTAATCATTCCTCTCTAAAAATGGGTAATCTGGATCTAATCATAGGAAAATATGAAGAACAGTCTATAAAATAAATGGCTTAAATTCTTCAAAACTGTTAATGTCATGAAGACTGAGGAATTTTCAGAAAAAAAAAAGAGACTAAGGAAACATTAAAAACTATCCGAATAAAGAAGATTAAGGAAACATGAACACTAAACATAAAATGTGATCCTGGATTGAATTCTGAGACCAGGAATTTAAAAAGTTATGAAGAACACTGTGACAAATAGTAAACTGGAGTAAGATTTGTAAGTGAGCTGGGTACAGTGGTACATACCTGTAATCCCAGCAACTTAGAAGGATGAGGCAATTCAAGGACTCTCCGACAATTTACTGAGACCCTCAGCAACTTAGTGAGGCCCTGTCTCAAAATAAAAAAGGCTGGGGATGTAGCTCAGTGGTAAAGTACCAATGAATTCAATCCCCAGTACGAGAAAAAAAAAAAATGTAGGCTTGATAATAATATAAAGCCCATGTAAATTTTCTTATTTTGTTCACTATATACTGCATAGATGAATAACTTGTTCTTAAGACACATACTCCAAAGAAGTAGGGGTTCCCTGATATTCAGAACTTACTGTAAATGGTTCATGAAGAGAATCATAAAGCAGATGTGACAAAGCATTAATCATACCTGTGAATCCAGACTTGTGAATCTGGGTGTAAAGTACAGGTTATGTTCTTTGTCCACACCACCCACCCACTGTTCTTTTTTTTTTTTTTTTTGGTACTAGGATTGAACCTAGCCAGGGCACTCACTCTTTGGTTTCAATAATTTGCTAAAATGGTTCACAGAATTGAGAAAAAACATCTTACTTGCATATACTGTTTTATTACAAAGAAGACAATTCAGAAACAGCCAAACAGAAGGCATACATAGGGCAAAGGTAATACTGTAGTCTAGAATTACATACAGTTCACCATCACTTCTCGAACTAATTCCCTGCTTCCTTAAAATAAAAATTTAAAATTTAATATGTTAATGTAAGTAAAATTTCCTAAATTTTGTGAGCTCTTCTAGCAAATTAATCAAACCTAAAGAGAAGATTTACAAATTGATAAATTTATAGCCAGTTGGTAGGATAGGTAACAACCTACTGTATGCAACTGGTACCTGAAGTTGGAGGCAGTCCTGTAGAACTGAGTCCTCAACCTGGGGGATCTGATGCCATCTCCAGGTAGGTAGAAATAAATCTGAGGACACCCTGCTGGTGTACACTTAAGAACTTCTTGGTATGCAATGAGAAATCCCTGCACATCTTGTGTCAGAATTATTATACTGAGTGGTTAGTGAGTAAAAGGGAAATAGGGTGTTTTTTTTGTTTTGTTTGTTTGTCTGATTATATGGAGGTATGGGAGAGTATAGAGCTTTGCATACAAGCTATCCTCCAGCACCTCAATGTGTTCACCAACTTGGAAAGTCTGAACCTATCTGTTCTAAAGCAGGAGGGGGGGGGGGGTGTTGTTTGTTTGTTTGTAATGGAAATACCATTACACAGGCATAATTAATTCACTGGTCCCTGGTGATACATGATTCAATTCCCAGCCCTACTCCCTTCTCCAGGACTGAAATTTCCAACCTTCTAATCACATGGTTCCTCTGGCAACCAGCTCCCCCCAACCCCTTCCCCACCTCCCAAAGCTGTTTAGAGGCTCACCTAGAGATATCTCATTAGAATGAACTCACATATGGTTGGATTTTAAAAAGGCACTCATTTTACCCTATCACCCAGAAAATTCTAAGGTTTTAGAAGTTCTTCTATAGGAACTAGAGAACACCAATGTATATTTCTTATTATAACATCACAATATCCTAGGCAGTAACAAGAAATAATAGGCTGAAGAAAATGTCAACATTCATTTACCAAATCCTAAAAGTGAGAAAAGTTTGAACCATAAACTAGGAACCATGCCAAAGATAGAAAAAGCAGTGCATAAAAATTACTTTAAAAGGTGACATTCAAATTACTTTAAAACATTCTAAAACTATTTTTTAACCTCAATGTTACTATCATGAACAGGAATGTTATGTTATGTTCAGACAAAATACCACTGGACTTGAAACTGCTTATCTTTACCAACATGAGTATTTTGTCACATCTCTACTCCTTAATCCAACCCTTTAATTAAGTGATACTTCAGAACCATCTATGTCTTCAACGATAAAAAATATGTTCCACTTTAAAAGTCTAACCATAAACGGTGAAAATACTGAAGTTTCAATGTGTCTTTGTACTCCAACCCTCCAAAATTTGAAATGTTAGATAAAAGCTTACCAAGCTTTCTTCTGTATTTTAATCTATATGAGTGAACAAGAGTCTAAGAATGAACATTTTAAACTACCGGCAAATATAGTCTTAAACGCATAAGCTTCTAAGTGACTCATTTCTCCTTATCCTATTATTGTAGTCCACTGAGAGAGATGCCCTTTATCATTCAGCCCATATCATTCTAATTTCATCCTTGATGTGTCATGAGTCCCCCTTACCCCAACACATACACAGAGGCTCAAGACAGCAATAGCAAGGCCTGGGTAAGAGTATCTGCATGCTTCCGGCCCCATGCTCAAAATAATTCTACACATTCAGAAGTCCCTATAAAGGAGACTGGGCTGCTACTTAGGCTGAAGCATTATCAGAATGTATTTGAGAAAGGGGATTGGGGAGAATCTTGGTTTAAACAAGGATTAAGGCTGCTACCAGCATTTAAGGCCCAGAGATGCCAAAGCTGAAGACACACCCACATGAGAACTGTCTCAACCAAAATGCCATTATTAATAAGGGGAGTTGCAGATAGCCTTCATGTAAGTTGTTTGTTACTAGGATAAGCTATCATTCAGACAAAGCAGACCCCCTGACAAATTGCTTTATCACCAAAACTGCTTTTTAAAAAATCATTTACAGGTTCCATTAAAATAAAACACCACTGCCTGAAAGCTTTTTCACTAGGATTAGGTAAAAGAAAAGAGTGCACATTTTGGTAACTGCTACTCAACAAAGTACTGGAGTCTTAGCCAAGGATAAAAAATAAAAAAAAATTTTTAAAAAGACATTCAAATAGTAAAAGTGTCTCTGATTGTAGGCTTACATGTGGAAAACACTAAAGATTCTACCACAACCCCTCACAAAAAACAGAATAAACTAGTTTAGCAAAATCACAGGACAGAAAAAATATACAAATCATTTATGTTTCGATAAACTATCAATGAACAGCCTGAAAAGAAAATTTAAAAAAAAAAATCTATTCACAATAGCATCTAAATACTCAGGAAAAATACAAAGAAAATAAAAGATTTATACATTGAAGCCGGGCATGGTGGCACAAAACTGTAATCCCCAAAACTGAGAAGTCTGAGTCAGGAAAATCTAAAGTTCAAGGCCAGCTTTAGCAACTTCTGAGAGGCCCTCAGAAATTTAGTGGGACCCTTTCTCAAAATAAAAAGTGCTGGGGTAAGTGGTAAGTGGGTTCAATACCCAGAACAAAAAAAAAAAAAAGATTTGTTCATTGAAAACCATAAAGCTTTGCTGAAAAAAATTAAAGGCATACAGAAATGTAGACATTTCATGTTCATAGATGCAAATACAATATTGTTAAAATGTCCCCACTACCCAAAGTAATGTGCACATTCAATGCAGGCCCTATCAAAATACCAACAATGTTTTCTGCAGAAACAGAAAAATTCACCATTAATTCATATGGACTCTTAATGACCCTGAATAGACAAAGCCATCTTGAAAAAGAATATCAAAGGCATCACTTTTCCTGATTTCAAAACACATTACAATACAAAGCAATGGTAACCAAAACACAGTGGTACTGGTATAAAGACAGATATATAGACCAATGGAGTAGAAGAGAGAGCATATAAATTAACCCAAAAATGATGGTGGGGAAACTGGAAACACAAAAAAAAAATAAAGATGGAACGTTACATGACAACTGTATATAAAAATTAACTTGTGCTGGAGTCGTAGCTCAGTGATGAAGAGCCTGCCTCACATGTAAGACCCTGGGTTTGAACCTCAGCACCACATTAAAGAATAAGTAAATAAATAAAAGTATTGTGTCCATCTACAACTAAAAAAAAAATTTTTTTAATTAGCTCACAGTGGATTAAACACCTAAATAGAAGACCTAAAACTATAAAATTCCTAAAACAAAATTTTGGGAAAAAGCTTGAGGACACTGAATCTTGGAAGGCTGAGGCAGGAGGATCACAAGTTCAAGGTCAGCCTAAGCAATTCAGGGAGACCCTGTCTCAAATTAAAAAATAATAAGGGTTGGGAATGCAGTTCAGTGGTACAGAGTGTCCCTGGGTTCAATCCCCAGTACCAACAAAACAAAAAACAAAAACACTAGACTAACAATTACCCTCTAGTTAGTAGGCTTGCTTTCTACAGTGGTATAAGTTCAGCAAATCTGAAATGATTTTATACATACTCAAGATATGAGCAGGAGAGTGAGTATACTGATGACTCTTCACTGATGAGAAAGAGAATTACAAATATGAAAAGGGGACCACAATAAACACTATGGTAGTGGATTGAAAGTAAATGTATCAGGATGGACACACAAGGTTTTTTGGGGTTTTTTTTTAACAAATAAAATAGATACAGAAGTAAAAAATACGTATGTGTATGTGTACACATGTATGACTATGGACTTGTGGATGTGTTTAACATACATTTCCTAGCTTTAAACATTTAAGAGAGCCTACAAGCAATGACTCATCATTAGCAATGATCATACCTGTCATCAAAATCTTGATCTCAAATATCTCCACTAAAAGGAACCAGGGTTCCTTGGAAAAAGACTGACTGTAAGGCTGAGCAAAAAAACCCCCACAAAATTAATATAAAACATCTGATTGCACCAAAAGTTAGTATATGCTTAAGCATCTTGAGAACACAACAAAAAGATACCGAAGCCAGTTTGAAGGAACTCCAACGGGCCAAATCTGGGCTACTTTGAGCATCAAAATACATACCTATAGATACAGCTTTAAATTAGCTAGGAAGATGTCAGACATCTAAGCCCATTAAGAGAATACCTTGATTAGACCAAGGAAGGATCTAACACTTGGGGACTGGAACTGTCACTCACTTCATAGGAAGAAGTCATCTAGAAAATGAACCCAGTGGTGTGTCAAAACATTTCAAAGTCTACCACTTCATTAACTTACTTCAGACTAACAAGCTGATAGATACATGTGGCTGTTTTCATTAAATCAACCTTATGTTTTGACATAGTCATATACTTCTATGCAATTCTAAGAAATAAAACAAGGAGATCCCATGTCCTTTTACCCAGTTTCTCCCAGTGGTAAAATCTTGCAAAATAGAGTACAATACCATAATCAAGATGTAGAAAATTAGAAAATGAAGATCCAGAACATTTCTATCACTAACAACAAGATCACTCTTGTTACCCTTTTAAGGAGCCTGTAAGTATATACCCTTACACTCATTTGCCTCATATACTTTTATAAATGCACCCACCTTCTTCTTAATTCCAAGCAATCTGTCCTCCATCTCTGTAATTTCAACACAATCATAAATTTGATTATATGTTCTCTGGGGACTATTTTCACTCAACATAATTCTTTGGGCTCTAACTTAAGTTTCTGCAAGTATAAATAGTCCTTAGTGGTATGTCACAATATGGGTGTACGATAGTAACCATAGATGCAAGCATACTAGTATTATTTCTGGTTTTCAAGTATTATAAATAAAGCTATCACAAATATTTGTGTACAAATAAATGAGAGTAATGGCTTATAACTCAACAGAATAGAATCCAGGAGCCCAAGTAAAAATATATTAACATATTGGTCAGAAGGGTTTAAAAAAATCAATGGAGATTAAAATCAGCAAATAAAGGTCTGATGAGGAATTATACATTTATATGGTCTTAAAATACTAACACCCACTATTGAAGCATTAACTATAAAGGGAAAAATTTCAAAGTTTCAGTGGAAAAACCTTAACCAAGTAATCAAAGTTTACATCATTAATAACAGGAAAAATAGATTTGTGCCTTCTGATACGATGCACTGGGATCTCAAACACCATATCTATAATATCCCACCAAAAATACATAGCATCAATGTTCATAGCAGCAAAATTCACAATAGCTAGACTGTGGAACCAACCCAGATGCCCTTTAATAGATAAATGGATACAAAAAATGTGGAATTTATACACAATGGAATATTACTCAGCACTAAAAAATAACAAAATCATGGCATTTGCAGGGAAATGGATGGCATTACAGCAGATTATGCTAAGTGAAGCTAGCCAATCCCTAAGGAACAAATGCCGAATGTCTTCTTTGATATAAGTGGGGGGACTCAAAACAGAGCAGGGAGGAAGAGCATGAGAAGAAGACTACCATTAAATAGGGATG